>NW_028319125.1:653000-804000 GCF_062004578.1 Staurois parvus | reverse complement strand
TCAGGGGCGGACTGACCATTCGAGCACTCGGGCACTGCCCAAGGGCCCGGGGTCAGTAGGGGGCCCCATGAAATTCCCTTGGTATCTTTTATAGGCTTTTTTGGGTTTGCTTTGAGTGTGGGCAAGGACACAGGTGCCCCATGATCCCCTATTGCCCGGGGGCCCCATGAGTTATCAGTCCGTCCCTGGCCCAAATACAAGGAGGTAGAATCAGTGGCGTCCCGAGGCAGCTGCAGGGGGTGCTCGCCGCACTGGGTGACACCTACCGCACGGGGTGACACCGGACCGGCTCCCCGAAAAGGTAAGTTGTAAAGCAAGCCAACGATCCCCGCAGGATGGATCGGACCTGCGGATTGGGGGGCATAATGGATCGGAATCCGATCCATTATGCTCAATCCGCAGATCTGAACCATCCTTCAGGAATCGTTGGCATGCAACATATACGGGGTGACACCGGACCCGCTCCACGAAAAGGTAAGTTGTAAAAAAGGCTGACGATTCCCACAGGACGGATCGGATCTACGGATTGGGGAGCATAATGCATCGGATCCATTCTGCGGGGATCGTCCAAAAGGGGTGTCACCAAGCGTTACTGCACCAGGTGACACCAACCCTAGGGACGCCCCTGGGTAGAATGCAGCTTCAGTCCAGGTTCCAGGTTCCTCCCATGCCAGCACCTAACAGCAAAAAATGATGGGTCACATGCCATGCCCACTGACGCATTTTTCAGGCTTAGTCATAGAGATCCTATTTTTTATGAAGTTGAACTCCAGGCAGATACAAAAGAACACAATTTATTCTAAATAGTCCTAAACGGTATCTAAAGCATAGGGAATGTTTAGAATCCCTGGCAGGTTTTTACTACTGTGTCCCATCAGGGGAGATTCACTCTATCTGTCCTGTTTGTCTACGGAACATCAGTTGGTTGGGAAAATCCAAAATGTTAAGTTGTCATCAAATCAGGAAATTGGGGAGAACTTTTCCAGAGGTCACCTTGTCCCAGAGACATCCATGCATCCTGACTTTTTTAAATTACAACTCAGCTCAGGTTCACATATATGCGGTGCAGCATGTTGCATGTGATTCGCACGGGAACCGTACCATATGCCTGTGCAAATCACATGCGAATTCTGTGCGGTGCGATTTGAGACATACATTTTGTATGGCTCTAATCGCACCGCATCCGCACCAAAGAAGGTGCAGGACCCCGTTTTGGTCCGCACTAGAATCAGATTTCATGGGTATTCACAGCTATGCGATCCAATTCTTCACATCACAACGTGTTTTGATTTTGGGGTATTGTTAACGTAAGATACACACCTGCAGCGGTTCGCAGGAACGGGATGCCATTCTGATGTGGTGCAGAATACACAAAGATACCGCTGCAAATTCCACACCGCATCAGTGTGAACCCAAGCTTAATCTCAGAATTCTTAATTTTAATCTCAGAATTCTGACTTTGGAACTCAGAATTTTGTTCAATAAATTTTAGGATGGCTCCAGGACTTTTCCATAAATAAATGTTAGGATGGCCCAAATTTGTAATCTCAGAATTCTGACTTTAAAACTCAGAATTGTGATTTTAAAAAAATAGGATGCCCTAGGATGCTTCCATATTTATTAAACACAATTCTGAGTTTCAAAATCAGAATTCTGCCTTTGACACTCAGGGGTTTATTTACTAAAGCTGGAGAGTCCAAAATCAGACTCCCTTCTGCATAGAAACCAATCAGCTTCCAGGTTTCATTGCCAAATCTTCATTGAACAAGCTGAGGTTAGAAGCTGATTGGTTTCTATGCAGAAGGGAGTCTGATTTTGGACTCTCCAGCTTTACTAAATAAACCCCTCAGAGACATCCATGCATCCTGACGTTTTTAAATTACAACTCAGCCCGGGTTCACACATATCGTATGTGATTCGCACAGAAACCGCACCGCCAGGGGCGGACTGCCAACTCATGGGGCCCCCGGGCAATAGGGGATCATGGGGCCCCTGTGTCCTTGCCCAAACTCAAAAAAGCCTACGAAAACGGTACCAGGGGCATCTCATGGGGCCCCCTACTGACCCCGGGCCCTCAGGCAGTGCCCGAGTCTCCAAATGGTCAGTCCGCCCCTGCGCACCGCATTCCTGTGCAAATCACATTCGCATTCTGTGTGGTGTGATTTGAGCCATACATTTTGTATGGCTCTAATCACACCGCATCCACACCAAAAAAGGTGCAGGACCCTGTTTTTGGTCCGCACTAGAATCAAATGGCATGGGTATTCACACCAATTCTGCACATCGCACTGTGTTTGTGAACCGATTCGGTACGAATTCCACACTGCATCAGTGTGAACCCAGGCTAAATTTTTTGGAAAGAGTAGAGAGCCATCCACAGAACGCCATTGTTATTTCAATGGATACAAAGCGCTCTCTTTTTGTATGGGATGGGGATTGAGACTAGAGATGAGCGAATCGAAGTATCCGAAGTGGAATTCGAGTCGAATATCGGAAAAATTTCGATTCGTGCCGAATCCGAAAAACAGCCTAATTCGGACGCGCGAATCGAAATTTTTCCGAAAATGGCGGCTGACATGTGCGGCGACGGAGCGGGGATGTCGGGGAAGGCGCGCAGACAAGGCGCGCTGCCCCATAATGCATTCCTCAACGACATGTGATCGCATCAGCCAATCAGCAGCCAGCCAGCCAGCACTGTGTAATGGTCGAGGTATATATAGCGGCCATTTTGGAAATCTTCATTTGCCTGCAGTCATTGAACAGAGGCAGACCGCTCTGTACTAGGGACAGGGACAGAGTTAGGGCCACAGAAACGAGAATTGGGGACAGAGAGAAGTTACTTAGGGACAGAGAACCATTACTCAGGGACACAGACTTGTTAATGAGGGCCACAGAATCGTTATTTAGGGACAAAGAAACGCTAGTTAGGGCCACAGAATTCATACTCAGGGACAGACAGAATTGTTACTCAGTGCCAGAGAATTGTTACTTAGGGCCACAGAAACGTTATTAGGGCCACAGAATTTTTACTCAGGGACAGACAGAATTGTTACTGAGTGCCAGAGAATTGTTACTCAGGGACAGACAGAATTGTTACTGAGTGCCAGAGAATTCTTACTCAGGGCCACAGAATTCATTCTCAGGGACAGACAGAATTGTTACTCAGGGACAGACAGAATTGTTACTGAGTGCCAGAGAATTGTTACTCAGGGACAGACAGAATTGTTACTGAGTGCCAGAGAATTGTTACTCAGGGACAGACAGAATTGTTACTGAGTGCCAGAGAATTGTTACTCAGGGACAGACAGAATTGTTACTGAGTGCCAGAGAATTGTTACTCTCACAGACACAAAATTGTTACTTGCACAGACACAGAATTGTTACTTGCACAGACACACAATTGTTACTCAGGGCCACAGAATTCATACTCAGGGACAGACAGAATTGTTACTGAGTGCCAGAGAATTCTTACTCAGGGCCACAGAATTCATACTCAGGGACAGACAGAATTGTTACTCAGGGACAGACAGAATTGTTACTGAGTGCCAGAGAATTGTTACTCAGGGACAGACAGAATTGTTACTGAGTGCCAGAGAATTCTTACTCAGGGACAGACAGAATTGTTACTGAGTGCCAGAGAATTGTTACTCTCACAGACACAAAATTGTTACTTGCACAGACACAGAATTGTTACTCGCACAGAGACAGAATTGTTACTCAGGGCCACAGAATTCATACTCAGGGACAGACAGAATTGTTACTGAGTGCCAGAGAATTGTTACTCAGGGACAGACAGAATTGTTACTGAGTGCCAGAGAATTGTTACTCTCACAGACACAAAATTGTTACTTGCACAGACACAGAATTGTTACTTGCACAGACACACAATTGTTACTCAGGGCCACAGAATTCATACTCAGGGACAGACAGAATTGTTACTGAGTGCCAGAGAATTCTTACTCAGGGCCACAGAATTCATACTCAGGGACAGACAGAATTGTTACTCAGGGACAGACAGAATTGTTACTGAGTGCCAGAGAATTGTTACTCAGGGACAGACAGAATTGTTACTGAGTGCCAGAGAATTGTTACTCTCACAGACACAAAATTGTTACTTGCACAGACACAGAATTGTTACTTGCACAGACACACAATTGTTACTCAGGGCCACAGAATTCATACTCAGGGACAGACAGAATTGTTACTGAGTGCCAGAGAATTGTTACTCAGGGACAGACAGAATTGTTACTGAGTGCCAGAGAATTCTTACTCAGGGCCACAGAATTCATTCTCAGGGACAGACAGAATTGTTACTCAGGGACAGACAGAATTGTTACTGAGTGCCAGAGAATTGTTACTCAGGGACAGACAGAATTGTTACTGAGTGCCAGAGAATTGTTACTCAGGGACAGACAGAATTGTTACTGAGTGCCAGAGAATTGTTACTCAGGGACAGACAGAATTGTTACTGAGTGCCAGAGAATTGTTACTCTCACAGACACAAAATTGTTACTTGCACAGACACAGAATTGTTACTTGCACAGACACACAATTGTTACTCAGGGCCACAGAATTCATACTCAGGGACAGACAGAATTGTTACTGAGTGCCAGAGAATTCTTACTCAGGGCCACAGAATTCATACTCAGGGACAGACAGAATTGTTACTCAGGGACAGACAGAATTGTTACTGAGTGCCAGAGAATTGTTACTCAGGGACAGACAGAATTGTTACTGAGTGCCAGAGAATTCTTACTCAGGGACAGACAGAATTGTTACTGAGTGCCAGAGAATTGTTACTCTCACAGACACAAAATTGTTACTTGCACAGACACAGAATTGTTACTCGCACAGAGACAGAATTGTTACTCGCACAGAGACAGAATTGTTACTCAGGGCCACAGAATTCATACTCAGGGACAGACAGAATTGTTACTGAGTGCCAGAGAATTGTTACTCAGGGACAGACAGAATTGTTACTGAGTGCCAGAGAATTGTTACTCTCACAGACACAAAATTGTTACTTGCACAGACACAGAATTGTTACTTGCACAGACACACAATTGTTACTCAGGGCCACAGAATTCATACTCAGGGACAGACAGAATTGTTACTGAGTGCCAGAGAATTCTTACTCAGGGCCACAGAATTCATACTCAGGGACAGACAGAATTGTTACTCAGGGACAGACAGAATTGTTACTGAGTGCCAGAGAATTGTTACTCAGGGACAGACAGAATTGTTACTGAGTGCCAGAGAATTGTTACTCTCACAGACACAAAATTGTTACTTGCACAGACACAGAATTGTTACTTGCACAGACACACAATTGTTACTCAGGGCCACAGAATTCATACTCAGGGACAGACAGAATTGTTACTGAGTGCCAGAGAATTGTTACTCAGGGACAGACAGAATTGTTACTGAGTGCCAGAGAATTGTTACTCTCACAGACACAAAATTGTTACTTGCACAGACACAGAATTGTTACTCGCACAGAGACAGAATTGTTACTCAGGGCCACAGAATTCATACTCAGGGACAGACAGAATTGTTACTGAGTGCCAGAGAATTGTTACTCAGGGAAGACAGAATTGTTACTGAGTGCCAGAGAATTGTTACTCAGGGACAGACAGAATTGTTACTGAGTGCCAGGGAATTGTTACTCTCACAGACACAAAATTGTTACTTGCACAGACACAGAATTGTTACTCGCACAGAGACAGAATTGTTACTCAGGGCCACAGAATTCATACTCAGGGACAGACAGAATTGTTACTGAGTGCCAGAGAATTGTTACTCAGGGACAGACAGAATTGTTACTGAGTGCCAGAGAATTGTTACTCTCACAGACACAAAATTGTTACTTGCACAGACACAGAATTGTTACTTGCACAGACACACAATTGTTACTGAGTGCCAGAGAATTGTTACTCAGGGACAGACAGAATTGTTACTGAGTGCCAGAGAATTGTTACTCAGGGACAGTCAGAATTGTTACTGAGTGCCAGAGAATTGTTACTCAGGGACAGACAGAATTGTTACTGAGTGCCAGAGAATTGTTACTCGCACAGACACAAAATTGTTACTTGCACAGACACAAAATTGTTACTTGCACAGACACAGAATTGTTACTCGCGCAGACACAGAATTGTTACTCAGGGCCACAGAATTCATACTCAGGGACAGACAGAATTGTTACTGAGTGCCAGAGAATTGTTACTCAGGGACAGACAGAATTGTTACTGAGTGCCAGAGAATTGTTACTCAGGGACAGACAGAATTGTTACTGAGTGCCAGAGAATTGTTACTCAGGGACAGACAGAATTGTTACTGAGTGCCAGAGAATTGTTACTCGCACAGACACAAAATTGTTACTTGCACAGACACAGAATTGTTACTCGCACAGACACAGAATTGTTACTCGCACAGACACAGAATTGTTACTCAGGGCCACAGAATTCATACTCAGGGACAGACAGAATTGTTACTGAGTGCCAGAGAATTGTTACTCAGGGACACCTAATCGTTGAATTAAATAGTATGTCAGACAACATGCAGAGGAGTGGCAGAGGAGGCAATGTTTTAGGAGCGAGCAGACGTGGCAGCAGAGGAAGGGGTCGAGGCAGCAGTATTCGCAGCCAGAGGCCAGTGCTCCCGGTGTCATCCAGCGGTCGTGTCTCCACCGACAACCCTGCCGTCATTGATTGGTTGGCTCGGTCGTCTTCCTCTTCCCAGGTCACCTCTGACACCTACAGCCAACGGTCGGTGGGTACGTCAGACACAACCGTTAGTTGGCATGGCCCGGGACCAAGCCCACTGAAATCACGTGTCCTCTACCTGCCCCTGTCCTTTGCTGTTCCCTCACCAAGCGAAGTATCGCATGCTGTGGGCTCAGCCCCACTGTACAGTGAGGAAGAGCTAACAGAGGGCGGTCAGGAACGGGGGGAGACATCGGCCTTTTCAGCAGCCAAGCGAACAAGTACTGGCGAGGAGAGTGGCTCGGTAGCCGGTCTAGAGACAGGTCTGTCTCCTGACCCAGACGCAGCCGAGGGGGCTAGTAGTGAGGCGGAGACCCTACTTGATGATGAGGAGGTTGATCGCACTTGGCAGCCTCGTCGTCATCAGGCAATTTCTTCCGCATCATCAGGAGAAGAGGGTGGCAGCTTGGCAGCGAGCAAAACAGTCGGTGGGTTGCCCAGGAGACAGCAGCAGGGTCGCATCAGTGTCAGTGGAGCCAAACGTCCACGGAGTAGAGCACCAGCTCCACTGCAGCCTACCACCACGGCCAGTAGTGGTGCCGGTGCGCACGGAGGAAGTAGCAGTCAGCCAGTGAAGAGTAGCGGGGGCAAAGTTTCCTACTCGGTGGTGTGGCAATTTTTCCTCAAGCCGCCCGAGGAAGTAAACGTAGCCGTATGTCGACTATGTGGCCAGAAATGCAAGCGTGGCCAGGGGGCCCATGTTGGGACTACAGCGTTGCGTCAGCATATGCAGCGTCACCATTCGGTGGCCTGGGAAAACCGTGATAAACATACGGCGGTTCTGCCTGCCCCAGCCCCCGCTCCATCACCCGCTCCGTTACTTGCTCCGTCACCCGACGTCGTCAATCGCCCTCTATCAGCCAGTCAAGGCTCCAACACCTCTGCTGAGGGGAGTTGTCGCTCGTTGGCATCTTCCGCTCGTTCAGATGCTCCTTCTCCTGCTACTCCTCTTCTCGGATTCCGTCAACAGTCTTTCTTGGAATCCGTATCCAAGAGACAACAGTTTGCGAGCACGCACCCGACGGTGCAAAAGCTGAACGTCCTCCTGTCCAAGTTGCTGGTGCTGCAGTCCCTCCCTTTCCAACTGGTGGACTCAGCACCTTTCCGAGAAATGATGGCTTGTGCCGCGCCGCGGTGGAGAGTGCCAAGCCGTCATTTCTTTGCCCAAAAGGCAGTGCCAGCCCTGCATTCACATGTAGAAGAGATGGTGGGCCAGTCTTTGAGCATGTCGGTCTCTGCCAAAGTGCACGGCAGCGCCGACGTGTGGAGCTGTAACTACGGTCAGGGACAGTACATGTCATTTACGGCCCACTGGGTGAACGTGGTGCCGGCACAGCCGCACCAGCAACTTGGACAGGTCACGACGCTTTTGCCTCCACGTTTGCACGTCCTTGGTCCAGCAAGCATGTCCGCCTCTACCACCTCTTTTTCCGCCGTGTCCTCAGCCGCCACCCCCGTGCCAAGTCCCATTACCCGACCGGCATATCACATGTGCAGGGCGCAACGGTGTCACGCTGTGCTGCACCTGGTATGCCTTGGCGAACGTAGTCACACAGGGGAGGAACTGCTGAGTGTAATGAACAGAGAAATCGACAGATGGCTGTCTCCGCGCAAACTAAAAATCGGAACCATGTTGACTGACAACGGAAAGAACATGGTGTCTGCTCTGCGTCAAGGAAGGTTGTGCCATGCGCCATGCATGGCTCACGTGTTCAATCTGGTTGTCAAGCGGTTCCTAAAATCCACCATCCCACTGCAAGACATCCTTAAAATGTCACGTAAACTGTGCATGCATTTCAGCCATTCCTACACCGCAAAGAACACCCTCATTGAGCTGCAGCGGCAGAACGGAATTCCACAGCATCGCCTGATCTGCGACGTTGCAACAAGGTGGAATTCAACCCTACA
The DNA here is from genome assembly GCF_062004578.1 of Staurois parvus. Lineage (NCBI taxonomy): Eukaryota > Metazoa > Chordata > Amphibia > Anura > Ranidae > Staurois > Staurois parvus. Next base: position 795,331 of record NW_028319125.1, on the reverse strand, counting down.
CATGTTAGACCGCCTTTACGAGCAGCGAAAGGCCATCACCGATTTCCTGATGTTACAAGCGGATAAAGGTACTCCCCTGTGTAACTTAGATGTCAGCCATTGGCAGCTCATGCGTGACACCTGCCGCTTGCTCAGGCCCTTTGAGGAGGCCACGCTATTCGTGAGTCGGCAGGACTATGGGATGAACGACGTCATTCCTCTGTTGCACGTCCTGGAACAAATGCTGTTAACAATGGCTGGTCAGGGTGCGGTAGACGTGGCGCACAGATCTCAACGCCACATGACCCCTGTGGGGGCAGGACAGGAAGAAGAGGAGGAGGTAGAGGAGGACATTTGTGCTCAGGAATTATTGAGTGAAATGGGTGGTTTTTCCACTCAGCGGACAGGAGTGGAGGAGCAGGAGCATCTGGTAGAGGAGGAGGAGGAGGAGACAGAGGACCCAGACGCACCGTGGCAGTATGCTGTGGAGATGGAGGCAGGGAGTCCCTCGCATTCCTTGGCACAAATGGCCCATAGCATGCTCGGTTGCTTGCGTAGCGACAGCCGAATAATAACCATCAGACAGAGGGATGACTTTTGGCTGTCCACCTTGTTGGACCCTCGCTACCGGTCCAAAATGGTGGCCTTTTTCACACCTGCTGAGAGGGAGGCCAAAATTACGTACTATAAAAACCACCTATGTAGTCAGTTGGTCTCTGCCTTTGTGCGCCATCGTCCATCCTCAGACACTGTGGGCCCTGTGCGCTCGCGTTCCGCTGGCATGGCAGCAGGGGAGGGGTGGGGTGGTAGGAGCAGCGGCAGCTCCACCAGCAGCGGCTGCCTCAGTCTGCAGTCGATGATGAGTAGCTTTCTTCACCAGCGCAGTGAGGAAACTACTAACCAGCCGCAGCAGCAGCAGCAGCATCAGGTGGACCTGGAGCAGGAGCTCAAACAACAGGCTTGGGCCTACTTGGACAGCACCCTGCCAACCGAGGTAGACAATCCCCTTGACTACTGGGCAACGAAACTTGACCTTTGGCCCCAACTAGCTGAATTTGCCCTTGAAAGGCTGTCATGCCCGGCCAGTAGCGTGGCATCGGAGCGCGTGTTTAGTGCGGCAGGAGGTATTGTAACTCCGCGGAGGACACGACTGTCCACCCAAAGTGTGGAGAGACTCACGTTTGTGAAAATGAATCAGGCGTGGATTAGTCTGGATTTCAAACCACCAGTTCCTGACACAACTGACTAAATCCGCCATGAATCATGCCTCAAACATGTGCCACTTTCAGGTCTCCTCACACTGCTGGTGTGTTGAATTTTTTGACATAGGGTGCTGGCAGATTACGGGCCTCCTATAGCTGCTGCCAGGCCCCTAATCTGCCATAGGCCCCTATATACCACCTCCTCCTGCTGCTGCCAAGTCCAGAGTCTCTCATGGGTCCCTGTACGGCCTCCCATTGCTGCTGTCTCCATCGCCACACTCTGCTGCCATGTGCCACTTTCAGGTCTCTTCACACTGCTGGTGTGTTAAATTTTTTGACATAGGGTGCAGGCAGATTACGGGCCTCACATAGCTGCTGCCAGGCCCCTAATCTGCCATGGGCCCCTATAAACCGCCTCCTCATGCTGCTGCCAAGTCTAGAGTCTCTCATGGGTCCCTGTACGGCCTCCCATTGCTGCTGTCTCCATCGCCACACTCTGCTGCCATGTGCCACTTTCAGGTCTCTTCACACTGCTGGTGTGTTTAATTTTTTGACATAGGGTGCTGCAAGATAACGGGCCTCACATAGCTGCTGCCAGGCCCCTAATCTGCCATGGGCCCCTATATACCGCCTCCTCATGCTGCTGCCAAGTCCAGAGTCTCTCATGGGTCCCTGTACGGCCTCCCATTGCTGCTGTCTCCATCGCCACACTCTGCTGCCATGTGCCACTTTCAGGTCTCTTCACACTGCTGGTGTGTTTAATTTTTTGACATAGGGTGCTGCAAGATAACGGGCCTCACATAGCTGCTGCCAGGCCCCTAATCTGCCATGGGCCCCTATATACCGCCTCCTCATGCTGCTGCCAAGTCCATAGTCTGTCATGGTCCCTGTACGGCCTCCCATTGCTGCTGTCTCCATCGCCACACTCTGCTGCCATGTGCCACTTTCAGGTCTCTTCACACTGCTGGTGTGTTAAATTTTTTGACATAGGGTGCAGGCAGATTACGGGCCTCACATAGCTGCTGCCAGGCCCCTAATCTGCCATGGGCCCCTATATACCGCCTCCTCATGCTGCTGCCAAGTCCAGAGTCTGTCATGGTCCCTGTACGGCCTCCCATTGCTGCTGTCTCCATCGCCACACTCTGCTGCCATGTGCCACTTTCAGGTCTCTTCACACTGCTGGTGTGTTAAATTTTTTGACATAGGGTGCAGGCAGATTACGGGCCTCACATAGCTGCTGCCAGGCCCCTAATCTGCCATGGGCCCCTATATACCACCTCCTCCTGCTGCTGCCAGGTCCAGAGTCTCTCATGGGTCCCTGTACGGCCTCCCATTGCTGCTGTCTCCATCGCCACACTCTGCTGCCATGTGCCACTTTCAGGTCTCTTCACACTGCTGGTGTGTTAAATTTTTTGACATAGGGTGCTGCAAGATAACGGGCCTCACATAGCTGCTGCCAGGCCCCTAATCAGCCATGGGCCCCTATACCGCCTCCTCCTGCTGCTGCCAGGTCCAGAGTCTCTCATGCCATGTGCCACTTTCAGGTCTCTTCACACTGCTGGTGTGTTAAATTTTTTGACATAGGGTGCAGGCAGATTACGGGCCTCACATAGCTGCTGCCAGGCCCCTAATCTGCCATGGGCCCCTATATACCGCCTCCTCATGCTGCTGCCAAGTCCAGAGTCTGTCATGGTCCCTGTACGGCCTCCCATTGCTGCTGTCTCCATCGCCACACTCTGCTGCCATGTGCCACTTTCAGGTCTCTTCACACTGCTGGTGTGTTAAATTTTTTGACATAGGGTGCAGGCAGATTACGGGCCTCACATAGCTGCTGCCAGGCCCCTAATCTGCCATGGGCCCCTATATACCGCCTCCTCATGCTGCTGCCAAGTCCAGAGTCTGTCATGGTCCCTGTACGGCCTCCCATTGCTGCTGTCTCCATCGCCACACTCTGCTGCCATGTGCCACTTTCAGGTCTCTTCACACTGCTGGTGTGTTAAATTTTTTGACATAGGGTGCAGGCAGATTACGGGCCTCACATAGCTGCTGCCAGGCCCCTAATCTGCCATGGGCCCCTATATACCGCCTCCTCATGCTGCTGCCAAGTCCAGAGTCTGTCATGGTCCCTGTACGGCCTCCCATTGCTGCTGTCTCCATCGCCACACTCTGCTGCCATGTGCCACTTTCAGGTCTCTTCACACTGCTGGTGTGTTAAATTTTTTGACATAGGGTGCAGGCAGATTACGGGCCTCACATAGCTGCTGCCAGGCCCCTAATCTGCCATAGGCCCCTATATACCGCCTCCTCATGCTGCTGCCAAGTCCAGAGTCTGTCATGGTCCCTGTACGGCCTCCCATTGCTGCTGTCTCCATCGCCACACTCTGCTGCCATGTGCCACTTTCAGGTCTCTTCACACTGCTGGTGTGTTAAATTTTTTGACATAGGGTGCAGGCAGATTACGGGCCTCACATAGCTGCTGCCAGGCCCCTAATCTGCCATGGGCCCCTATATACCACCTCCTCCTGCTGCTGCCAGGTCCAGAGTCTCTCATGGGTCCCTGTACGGCCTCCCATTGCTGCTGTCTCCATCGCCACACTCTGCTGCCATGTGCCACTTTCAGGTATCTTCACACTGCTGGTGTGTTAAATTTTTTGACATAGGGTGCTGCAAGATAACGGGCCTCACATAGCTGCTGCCAGGCCCCTAATCAGCCATGGGCCCCTATACCGCCTCCTCCTGCTGCTGCCAGGTCCAGAGTCTCTCATGCCATGTGCCACTTTCAGGTCTCTTCACACTGCTGGTGTGTTTAATTTTTTGACATAGGGTGCAGGCAGATTACGGGCCTCACATAGCTGCTGCCAGGCCCCTAATCTGCCATGGGCCCCTATATACCGCCTCCTCATGCTGCTGCCAGGTCCAGAGTCTCTCATGGGTCCCTGTACGGCCTCCCATTGCTGCTTTCTCCATCGCCACACTCTGCCATGTGCCACTTTCAGGTCTCCTCACACACTGCTGGTGTGTTGAATTTTTTGACATAGGGTGCTGGCAGATTACGGGCCTCCCATAGCTGCTGCCAGGCCCCTAATCTGCCATGGGCCCCTATATACCGCCTCCTCATGCTGCTGCCAAGTCCAGAGTCTGTCATGGGTCCCTGTACGGCCTCCCATTGCTGCTGTCTCCATCGCCACACTCTGCCATGTGCCACTTTCAGGTCTCCTCACACACTGCTGGTGTGTAGAATTTTTTGACATAGGGTGCTGGCAGATTACGGGCCTCCCATAGCTGCTGCCAGGCCCCTAATCTGCCATGGGCCCCTATATACCGCCTCCTCATGCTGCTGCCAAGTCCAGAGTCTGTCATGGGTCCCTGTACGGCCTCCCATTGCTGCTGTCTCCATCGCCACACTCTGCCATGTGCCACTTTCAGGTCTCCTCACACTGCTGGTGTGTTGAATTTTTTGACATAGGGTGCTGGCAGATTACGGGCCTCCTATAGCTGCTGCCAGGCCCCTAATCTGCCATGGGCCCCTATATACCGCCTCCTCATGCTGCTGCCAAGTTCAGAGTCTGTCATGGGTCCCTGTACGGCCTCCCATTGCTGCTGTCTCCATCGCCACACTCTGCCATGTGCCACTTTCAGGTCTCCTCACACTGCTGGTGTGTTGAATTTTTTGACATAGGGTGCTGGCAGATTACGGGCCTCCTATAGCTGCTGCCAGGCCCCTAATCTGCCATAAGCCCCTATATACCGCCTCCTCATGCTGCTGCCAAGTCCAGAGTCTGTCATGGGTCCCTGTACGGCCTCCCATTGCTGCTGTCTCCATCGCCACACTCTGCCATGTGCCACTTTCAGGTCTCCTCACACACTGCTGGTGTGTTGAATTTTTTGACATAGGGTGCTGGCAGATTACGGGCCTCCTATAGCTGCTGCCAGGCCCCTAATCTGCCGTAGGCCCCTATATACCGCCTCCTCATGCTGCTGCCAGGTCCAGAGTCTCTCATGGGTCCCTGTACGGCCTCCCATTGCTGCTGTCTCCATCGCCACACTCTGCCATGTGCCACTTTCAGGTCTCCTCACACTGCTGGTGTGTTCCATTTTTTGTCATAGGGTGCTGGCAGATTATGGGCCTCCCATAACTGCTGCCAGGCCCCTAATCTGCCATGGGCCCCTATACCGACTCCTCATGCTGTGACGTTGCAACAAGGTGGAATTCAACCCTACATATGTTAGACCGCCTTTACGAACAGCAAAAGGCCATCACAGATTTCCTGATGTTAAAAGCAGATAAAGGTACTCCCTGTGTAACTTAGATGTCAGCCATTGGCAGCTCATGCGTGACACCTGCGCTTGCTCAGGCCCTTTGAGGAGGCCACGCTATTCGTGAGTCGGCAGGACTATGGGATGAACGACGTCATTCCTCTGTTGCACGTCCTGGAACAAATGCTGTTAACAATGGCTGGTCAGGGTGCGGTAGACGTGGCGCACAGATCTCAACGCCACATGGCCCCTGTGGGGGCAGGACTGGAAGAAGAGGAGGAGGTAGAGGAGGACATTGGTGCTCAGGAATTATTGAGTGAAATGGGTGGTTTTTCCACTCAGCGGACAGGAGTGGAGGAGCAGGAGCATCTGGTAGAGGAGGAGGAAGAGGAGACAGAGGACCTAGACGCACCGTGGCAGTATGCTGTGGAGATGGAGGCAGGGAGTCCCTCGCATTCCTTGGCACAAATGGCCCATAGCATGCTCGGTTGCTTGCGTAGCGACAGCCGAATAATAACCATCAGACAGAGGGATGACTTTTGGCTGTCCACCTTGTTGGACCCTCGCTACCGTTCAAAAATGGTGGCCTTTTTCACACCTGCTGAGAGGGAGGCCAAAATAACGTACTATAAAAAACACCTATGTAGTCAGCTGGTCTCTGCCTGTCTGCGCCAACGTCCATCCTCAGACACTGTGGGCCCTGTGCGCTCGCGTTCCGCTGCCATGGCAGCAGGGGAGGGGTGGGGTGGTAGGAGCAGTGGCAGCTCCACCAGCAGCGGCTGCCTCAGTCTGCAGTCGATGATGAGTAGCTTTCTTCACCAGCGCAGTGAGGAAACTACTAACCAGCCGCAGCAGCAGCAGCAGCATCAGGTGGACCTGGAGCAGGACCTCAAACAACAGGCTTAGGCCTACTTGGACAGCACCCTGCCAACCGAGGTAGACAATCCCCTTGACTACTGGGCAACGAAACTTGACCTTTGGCCCCAACTAGCTGAATTTGCCCTTGAAAGGCTGTCATGCCCGGCCAGTAGCGTGGCATCGGAGCGCGTGTTTAGTGCGGCAGGAGGTATTGCAACTCCGCGGAGGACACGACTGTCCACCCAAAGTGTGGAGAGACTCACGTTTGTGAAAATGAATCAGGCGTGGATTAGTCTGGATTTCAAACCACCAGTTCCTGACACAACTGACTAAATCCGCCATGAATCATGCCCCAAACATGTGCCACTTTCAGGTCTCCTCACACTGCTGGTGTGTTCCATTTTTTGTCATAGGGTGCTGGCAGATTACGGGCCTCCCATAGCTGCTGCCAGGCCCCTAATCTGCCATGGGCCCCTATACCGCCTCCTCATGCTGCTGCCAAGTCCAGAGTCTCTCATGGGTCCCTGTACGGCCTCCCATTGCTGCTGCCTCCATCGCCACACTCTGCCATGTGCCACTTTCAGGTCTCCTCACACTGCTGGTGTGTTCCATTTTTTGTCATAGGGTGCTGGCAGATTACGGGCCTCCCATAGCTGCTGCCAGGCCCCTAATCTGCCATGGGCCCCTATACCGCCTCCTCATGCTGCTGCCAGGTCCAGAGTCTCTCATGGGTCCCTGTACGGCCTCCCATTGCTGCTGTCTCCATCGCCACACTCTGCCATGTGCCACTTTCAGGTCTCCTCACACTGCTGGTGGGTTCCATTTTTTGTCATAGGGTGCTGGCAGATTACGGGCCTCCCATAGCTGCTGCCAGGCCCGTAATCTGCCATGGGCCCCCGTACCGACTCCTCATGCTGCTGCCAGGCCCGTAATCTGTCATGGGCCACTGTTGTCGCTTGTTGGCATATTCCGCTCGTTCAGATGCTCCTTCTCCTGCTACTCCTCTTCACGGATTCCGTCAGCAGTCTTTCTTGGAATCCGTTTCCAAGAGACAACAGTTTGCGAGCACGCACCCGACGGTGCAGAAGCTGAACGTCCTCCTGTCCAAGTTGCTGCTGCCAGGCTCGTAATCTGTCATGCGCCCCTGTACCGCCTCCTCATGCTGCTGCCAGGTCCAGAGTGTGTCATGGGCCCCCGTACCGACTCCTCATGCTGCTGCCAGGCCCGTAATCTGTCATGGGCCCCTGTACCGCCTCCCCATGCTGCTGCCAGGTCCAGAGTGTGTCATGGGTCCCTGTACGGCCTCCCATTGCTGCTGCCAGGCCCGTAATCTGCCATGGGCCCCTGTACCGACTCCTCATGCTGCTGCCAGGCCCGTAATCTGTCATGGGCCCCTGTACCGCCTCCTCATGCTGCTGCCAGGTCCAGAGTGTGTCATGGGTCCCTGTACGGCCTCCCATTGCTGCTGTCTCTATCGCCACACTCTGCCATGTGCCACTTTCAGGTCTCCTCACACTGCTGGTGGTTTCCATTTTTGTCATAGGGTGCTGTATGGCCTCCCATTGCTGCTGCCTCCACCGCCACACTGTGGCTCCACACTCTGGTTTTGGCCCCGTGACTGCCCAAATGAGTGAAGTGTGCGGTGATTCTAAGATCGACGGCACTCATCTGCATGTCATACTGACTGACAGTATTATTTCTCTTCCCCAGCAGACTCCAAGGGCATTTAAATTAAAGGTACAGTGTTCTGCACTAATATTAAGTCTCTCTGAAGCCTAGAAACACCCTTTTTTAAGTTAAATTCACAGCGAATTTATTCGACTCGAATCGAATATTGTCCACGAATTCGCCGAATCAGTCGAATCGAATTTTTCATTTCTTCGCTCATCTCTAATTGAGACATCACCGCCTCTTAACTCGTACCAATGAAATCAAATAAATACATTCATGAAAATAAAATGTAACCAATTCTGTTATTTTTGTTTATAAGTCCAAATCAAGAAATATCCTCTTAAACCTGTCATTTACCATGTTCATTAGGATGATTGCTAAAGTTACTTTAAAGTTCTTTTCTGTGTAATTATCTATAATTCTTCTAAGTGGAACTGTCCAGTCAAGCTGACACAGCGTGCGCCCCGGCTGCTGAAATGAGACAAAAGGCCAAACACAGAGGTGACTGACATCGCAACTACAATAATGTCATAATATTCACACGGGTGTGGAGTAGAAACACCTAAAATGTTCCTAAATCCAGGAGCAAAACTGTCATATATTGCAGCTTACCATTCCTTAGATGTGGTGGATGCATTCGTTTTCTGTTCTTTTTTTTTTTTTGTTCTAAGATTTTATTCTTTTATTTTGGTGCCCTTACCAGTAACATACCTCCTGTCCTAGGGAGACAACACTCATTGTTCTGTATCTTTAGAGAAACAATGTTGTCACCCTAGGCTGCTCAAACTTGATTTGAACTACAAAACACTTCCCTATTTTATTTTTTCCATAACATAGTGGGAGGTGTTCTGTAGTCCACACGAGTGAACAGGGCTGGGCTGACAACACTGCTTATAATTCTACCCTTGTCATGTATGTGCTCTACTAAACAGCACATCGTTCATAAGACCATCACACATGCTCCATCTTAGTGCAACCAGTACCCTCACCTTAGAATTATGACCCACATTACATAGGTCATAGTGGTCATTAGAAGATCTCCCAGGGAGTGCCCAAAGGTCTGCTCCCATTCTCTCCTCTTTGTATCCTTCAAAGTTTAAATGGGTGTATTCCCCTTTAAAATGTTACTAAACCTTGGACCCTGCATTCACTATATCCGGTCTCCCCGGACCCTGCATTCACTATATCTGGTCTCCCCGAACCCTGCATTCACTATATCTGGTCTCCCCGGACCCTGCATTCACTATATCCGGTCTCCTCGGACCCTGCACTCACTATATCTGGTTTCCCCCCGCATTCACTATATCTGGTCTCCCCCCGGACCCTGCATTCACTATATCTGGTCTCCCCCCGGACCCTGCATTCACTATATCTGGTCTCCCCCCGGACCCTGCATTCACTATATCTGGTCTCCCGGACCCTGCATTCACTATATCTGGTCTCCCCCCGGACCCTGCATTCACTATATCTGGTCTCCCTCCGGACCCTGCATTCACTATATCTGGTCTCCCGGACCCTGCATTCACTATATCTGGTCTCCCGGACCCTGCATTCACTATATCCGGTCTCCCTGGACCCGGCATTTACTATATCTGGTCTCCCCGGACCCTGCATTCACTATATCTCGTCTCCCCGGACCCCGCATTCACTATATCCGGTCTCCCAGGGCTCTACATTCACTATATCTGGTCTCCCCAGACCCTGCATTCACTATATCTGGTCTCCCCGGACCCTGCATTCACTATATCCGGTCTCCTCGGACCCTGCATTCACTATATCTGGTCTCCCCCCGCATTCACTATATCTGGTCTCCCCCCGGACCCTGCATCCACTATATCTGGTCTCCCCCCGGACCCTGCATTCACTATATCTGGTCTCCCCCCGGACCCTGCATTCACTATATCTGGGCTCCCGGACCCTGCATTCACTAAATCTGGGCTCCCGGACCCTGCATTCACTATATCTGGTCTCCCGGACTCTGCATTCACTATATCCGGTCTCCCCGGACCCGGCATTCACTATATCTGGTCTCCCCGGACCCTGCATTCACTGTATCTGGTCTCCCCGGACCCTGCATTCACTATATCTGGTCGCCCCGGACCCTGCATTCACTATATCCGGTCTCCCCAGACCCGGCATTCACTATATCTGGTCTCCCCGGACCCTGCATTCACTGTATCCGGTCTCCCCGGACCCTGCATTCACTATATCTGGTCTCCCCGGACCCTGCATTTACTATATCCAGTCTCCCCGGACCCTGCATTCACTATATCCAGTCTCCCCCCGCATTCACTATATCTGGTCTCCCCCCGGACCCTGCATTAACTATATCTGGTCTCCCCCTGGACCCTGCATTCACTATATCTTGTCTCCCGGACTCTGCATTCACTATATCTTGTCTCCCGGACCCTGCATTTACTATATCTGGTCTCCCTGGACCCTGCATTCACTATATCCGCTCTCCCCGGACCCTGCATTCACTATATCTGGTCTCCCCGGACCCTGCATTCACTATATCTGGTCTCCCCGGACCCTGCATTCACTATATCCGGTCTCCACGGACCCTGCATTCACTATATCTGGTCTCCCCGGACACTGCATTCACTATATCTGGTCTCCCCGGACCCTGCATTCACTATATCTGGTCTCCCAAAGTACACACAACACGGAAATGCAAGTGTGAGGAGTTTTCATTCTCCCCTGATTGTCCTATGAGGCTGCATAACCCCTGACCCTCTGTCTGGACAGTGCTGGTTGGCCCTGTGCTGATCACATGCACCCTCGCAAAGAAAAAAAAAATTCTGTAGCAATACACAACAAACTGAGCATGTGCAGAGTGTCGTCTAGGGCTCTGTACTATCAGAAGATGGATTGGGGAAAGAAGGGGAGGATCAGAGAAGACAGGATCAAACAGTCTTTTTACCCAAAGTGGAGGATTAACACCTTAGGTTCCACAGTGAGTATAACAAGGATGCTTTACTGCATCTACAGACTGATTATACTGTCGTGGGTTTAGTTTAAGGGATCAGAGTCCTGCTTGCATAAGACTCACAAGTATGCAGAGAAATCTCTCATAATGTGGTAAGTTCCAAAAAAAAGCAAAATGTATTGAGATATTGTGCTCACATTAAAAAAAGAACTCAGGATTGCATGTCATATAAAAACATAGGATCGGCACTTCACTGCTGGTTTTCAAACGCAATGGCATCACCCGCCTCCATCCAACGCGTTGTGTCTCACACCATGTGACTTCATCCACTGGGATTAGGATATGATAATATATCAAGTTTTTATTGTGTCCTATAGTGGATCACATGCGTTATATGTCAACTGTGTAGTATTATTTGCAGCACTTGGATTTGTTCTGTCATCATTGTTATGTGATTATTAAGTGTGATTTTTTATTTTTAGCACAGTGAGGTGTATGCAGTAGTGCGGCACAGTTATATTTAACATTTTTATGGTATATGTGTGAAACAAATTTGTACCAGCAGCTGCTGCTTTTATATATCCACATGCCAACCATCCACAGTACATATACTGCATAGAGTTGCCACCTCATCCGTTTATTGCTCATGCATACGGAACGTTTTTACAGCGGCTGGTTTTGACTTTTGACGTTTTTTTCTACAGCCAGTAAACCCCCCAGCATGTTATTCTATGTGTCCATACACACATACACACATACACCCTGTTCCAAATTATTATGCAAATTCTATTTAAGTGTCACAAAGGTGAAATATTTTGTCTTTCAGTTTAACTCATGGATGGCATTGTGTGTCAGGGCTCTTTTGATCACTGAAAACAATCTCGGACACCTGTGATAATTAGATTGGCCGGTGAGCCCAATTTAAGGAAAAACTACTAAAGGAGGGTGTTCCCCATTATTAAGCAGAGCACCATTTTCAAGCAATATGGGGAAGAAAAAGGATCTCTCTGCTGCCGAAAAGAGTGAAGTAGTTCAATGCCTTGGACGAGGTATGAAAACATTCGATATTTCATGAAAACTTAAGCGTGATCATCGCACTATTAAGAGATCTGCGGCTGATTCAGAGCACAGACGGGTTGGTGCAGATAAAGGCACATTGAGGAAGATTTCTGCCAGATCCATGCATCGGATCAAGAGAGCAGCTGCTAAAATACCATTACATAGCAGCAAACAGATATTTGAAGCTGCTGGTGCCTCTGGAGTCCCATGGACATCAAGGTGTAGAGTCCTCCAGAGTCTTGTAACTGTGCATAAACCTTCTATTCGGCCACCACTAACCAATGCTCACAAGCAGAAACGGCTGCATTGGGCAGAAAAATACATGAAGACTAATTTTCAAACAGTCCTGTTCACTGATGAGTGCCGTGCAACCCTGGATGGTCCAGATGGATGGAGTAGTGGATGGTTGGAGGCATCAACAGCGAGGCTCTTTCTGTCCATACATCATACATCAGCATCAGAGGTTGGTCATCAGCTCTGAGGAAAGGGATTCGTCCCCGAAACGCGTCAGGAATTTGACCGCACTGACAGTGAGAACACCTTGCCCGCCGTTGTGGCCATTGTCATTTTTCTATGCTTTTTAGATACATGCTTCGTCTCTGAGTATGTTTTTATTATTTCATTCCTACAATAAACCTTGGATAATGCACTAGGTGTGTGCGCCACCTGTTTTCTCTCTATCCAGTGGCTGATTTCCCCGTCTGAGGAGGGCTGCACCCCTGGAACATTTCCTTTGGTTGTCGCTGTCCTGGTACCCTTGGCTTCCCTTTTGGCTGTGCATATCCTGAGGCGCTGGAGAGTACATACGATATCCGGTTCGGTTGGTAAACGGCCACCCTGTTCCAACAAGGCTGCGACGTCAGCAAGGCGGTGGTGGAGTCATGTTTTGGGCCGGAATCATGGGAACAGAGCTGGTCGGCCCCTTTAGGGTCCCCGAAGGTGTAAAGATGACCTCTGCAAAGTATGTGGAGTTTATGACTGACCACTTTCTTCCCTGATACAGAAGGAAGAACTATGCTTTCCGTAATAAAATCATCTTCATGCATGACAATGCACCATCTCATGCTGCAAAGAATACCTCTGCATCAATGGCTGCTATGGGGATAAAAGGAGAGAAAGTCATGGAGTGGCCTCCATCCTCCCCTGTCCTCAATCCTATTGAGAACCTTTGGAGCATCCTCAAGCAAAATTATTTAGGTAAATGAGAAAAATATCATTTGCATAATAATTTGGAACAGGGTGTAGAATGGAATCAACGTTTTTTTTGGCAGGGATGTTTTCTGGCTGGAAAAAAAAAACCCAGGACTAGTGGATTTCTAGAGGTTTTTTTAGCTGTAAAAACACTCTAACGCTAAAAAACGCGGAAAAATGTGGTAAACCGCCACAAACCGACATTTTTGGACTTTTTTTTGGTGAAAAAAAATGCTAAAAACGCAAACACGGGAAAAATGCCGCTAAATGCAGTTAAACACTAATGCAAAAACGCTAATAAAAGCTGAAAAACTCACATTTTTAACGCGACTTTACACAGCTAACGTTACCAGCGTTATCAAAACATCCCGTGTACATGAGAGCTTGGAGCCGAACACATGTTGATGACACAGGTTCTGAGGCTAATTTAACGTAGATAAGGCACTTATGCAGGCCATACATGGGTCGAATTCCGAACGATTTTTCGTCCGAAAATCGAAAACGTTGTTCGCTTGGTAATCCGATGGTGCCACCAATGATTTCGAAAATCAGCCAACTAAGTCATAAAGTTCACCCCATATAACAGGTGAAACTTCTGTTCCTTCCAGGTCACGGCTCATGTGCATATTCTTTTCTGAAAAATGATTATACGTTTGACCATTATTGAGTCTAAAATCGGTCGTTTTTCACAAATTTTCCAACATCACCGAAAAGAGGAGGAACCACAAAAATCAGCCAGTGCCATTGACCCACTGTCAGGGATCCTGTCGCCGTGCAGCGGTGTGATGGATCCCCTCGAGTCGCGGCGGTGTGAGTGCGCAGGCACGGGAGCTTGCGCAGTATCACGGAAAACTCGCGCATGCGCACTAAGCGCACACATCACGTCAGGCGGGCTATTTAAACCTGGTTCGTAGTAAACTCACTGCCTTCTGGTCTACTACCTTCCTGCACATATTCCTGACCCTGATACCTGTATTCTGCATTACCTGACTAAGAAAGAACTCCGCCTGCACTGACCCCGGCTATCCCTGATCATGCGCTTGCCTGCTCCTTCTGTATTTTATCTGCCCGCTTGATACTGACCCGGCTTGTCTGACTCTGCTATATTATCCTGCCTGCACCTGGCCTGCATCTTGTCAGCTACCATACTCACCTCCCGCTGCACCCACGGTTCTGCCCCTGGCCTGCATCCGGGTCACCGCCATACCTGCCTGCCACTGCATCCACACATCGGTGCCCGGTCCCAATCCGCACCCTGATTGCCGCCACACCTGCTTGCTGCTGCACCTACGTTCCTGTACCCGCACCTGGCCTGAGTCCGGATCTGCTGGGTCCTCAGCTACCTGCCGTCAGCTTCAGATCTACACGGCACTCCTTCCACCCCTGGCTCTGCGCCCTCTGTTCCCACTATCAGGGGCGGGAGTTGTAAGAGGACGCCTTCTCTCCATGTCAGGCTCCCCAACCAGGTACGTGGCACCCACTAACAGATTATTCTTAGGTCCGATTTTTGGACGAAAAATTTGTCGAATTTACCCATGTATGCCCGGCCTAAGTGAGTTTAGTCACCACTTTAATTATCCACAGAACCAGTGTACTAAATATGTGTTCTGTCTTAAAGGGATAAGGTGGCAACCCTAATACTGTGGCAGGTCAGCACCTGCAGGCAAAATCACATATATGTATAGCTATACATGCATAGCGATCACCAATCACATGGTCACCCAAGCCATTATGAATGTATTAATTCATTACAGCAATGCTGACTATGCTGTGATTGGCCCACTGCTATCAATTGGTACCTGGGCCAATCACAAAAGTCCATGTGCTTAGCTGTAGCCAATCACAGATCACTAGTGGTCGCAGCTGTCATGAATGGTTAACCCATTCATGACAGTTGAAAACTTTGCTGTCTTCATTGAAACAGAAAAGTGTAAAAAAAAAAATCAGAACAGTACATTATTACTATGGTAACACTGAACTACTCAGATGAAAGTATGTAAAAAAAAAAATAGTATTTTTTTTTATTTTTAAAGTGATATTAAACCCAGGACCCTGCATTCACTATATCTGGTCTCCCCGGACCCTGCATTTACTATATCCGGTCTCCCCGGACCCTGCATTCACTATACCCAGTATCCCCAAACCCTGAATTCACTATATCCGGTCTCCCCGGACACTGCATTCACTATATCCGGTCTCCCAGGACCCTGCACTCACTATATCCGGTCTCCCAGGACCCTGCATTCACTATATCCGGTCTCCCAGGACCCTGCATTCACTATATCCGGTCTCCCAGGACCCTGCACTCACTATATCTGGTCTCCCGGCACCCTGCATTCACTATATCTGCTCTCCCCGGATCCTGCATTCACTATATCTGGTCTCCCCAGACCCTGCATTCACTATATCCGGTCTCCCCAGACCCCGCATTCACTATATCTGGTCTCCCCAGACCCTGCATTCATTATATCTGGTCTCCCTGGACCCTGCATTCACTATATCCGGTCTCCCCGAACACTGCATTCACTATATCCGGTCTCCCCGGACCCTGCATTCACAATTCCGCTCTCCCCGGACCCCGCAGTCACTATATCCGGTCTCCCCGGACCCTGCATTCACTATATCCGGTCTCCCCGGACCCTGCATTCACTATATCCGGTCTCCCCGGACCCTGCATTCACTATATCCGGTCTCCCCGGACCCTGCATTCACTATATCCGGTCTCCCCGGACCCTGCATTCACTATATCCGGTCTCCCCGGACCCTGCATTCACTATATCCGGTCTCCCCGGACCCTGCATTCACTATATCCGGTCTCCCAGGACCCTGCACTCACTATATCTGGTCTCCCGGCACCCTGCATTCACTATATCCGGTCTCCCCAGACCCCGCATTCACTATATCTGGTCTCCCCGGACCCTGCATTCACTATATCTGGTCTCCCCGGATCCTGCATTCACTATATCTGGTCTCCCTGGACCCCGCATTCACTATATCTGGTCTCCCCGAACACTGCATTCACTATATCCGGTCTCCCTGGACCCCGTATTCACTATATCTGGTCTCCCCGGACCCTGCATTCACTATATCCGGTCTCCCCGAACACTGCATTCACTATATCCGGTCTCCCAGGACCCTGCATTCACTATATCCGGTCTCCCAGGACCCTGCATTCACTATATCCGGTCTCCCCGGACCCTGCATTCACTATATCTGGTCTCCCCGGACCCTGCATTCACTATATCTGGTCTCCCCGGACCCTGCATTCACTATATCCGGTCTCCCCGGACCCTGCATTCACTATATCCGGTCTCCCCGGACCCTGCATTCACTATATCCGGTCTCCCAGGACCCTGCATTCACTACATCCGGTCTCTCGGACCCTGTACTCACTACATCTGGTCTCCCTGGGCCCTGCATTCACTATATCTGGTCTCCCTGGGCCCTGCATTCACTATATCTGGTCTCCCAGGCCCCTGCATTCACTATATCTGGTCTCCCCGGACCCCGCATTCACTATATCCGGTCTCCCAGGACCCTGCATTCACTATATCTGGTCTCCCAGGACCCTGCATTCACTATATCTGGTCTCCCCAGACCCCGCATTCACTATATCCGGTCTCCCACAGTACACACAACATGGAAATGCAATTATTTTATTAAATATAAACTGCTAAATACCTTTTCTCATTAGCAGTTAGAGCAGTCTTCTGACTTCAGCAGAGCACATGTTATAGCTTGTAGGAGGAGTTTTCTTTCTGCTCTAGGAGGATGTGAAACCCCCTGACCTCTGTCTGGACAGTGCTGATTGGCTCTGTGCTGATCACATGCACCCTCCCAAGAAAAAAAAAACAACTCTCTAGTAATACACACCAAACTGAGCATGTGCATGTGACCACTGGTTCAATCAGTATCAGGTGGTAATTTCAACAAGAGGAGGGGCACAGAAGACAGGATCAAACAGCCTTTTTACACAATGCGGAGGATTACCCCCTTAGGTTCCACAGTGAGTATAACAAGCATGCTTTACTGCATCTACAGACTGATTGTACTGTTGTGGGTTTAGTAACAATTTAATGTTTAAAAAAGGATAAAAAATGTTTAAAAAAATGAATAAAAAATGTTTCTTTTTTTTTTTAATACTGTCACCAGTCAGTATCTGATCACTGCCACATCAGTCATACGATGACACTGAACTGCGCTGGTAACAGTATGTACAAAATGGGGAGAAAAAACTAATTTTATTCCATTTCTTTATTTTATAAAAAAATCACAACTTCAAAAAACTCGCCATACCTCTTACTAAATGCCTCAGACTGTCTGCTTTCCAAAAAGGGGTCATTTGGGGGGAATTTGTACTGTCCTGGCATTTTAGGGCAACAAGAAAAGAGATCGTCCGTCAGTACATCAGGATCATATATATATATATCCCATAGTTTGTATATAACGCTATAACATTCACACAAACCCATTAATATACACTTATTGGGATTTTTTTTACCAAAGTAGCAGAATGTAGCAGAGCCATACAAAGCAGTGTGCTTCCAGTGTACAGCACACACACAGTAAAACAGCACACAGTTAACCCTTTGATCGCCCCTCATGTTAACCCCTTCCTGCCCAGCACCATTAGTACAGTGTAAGTGCTTTTTATTAGCACTGATCACTGTATTAGAGCTCAAGGGCGGACTGCCCATTTGGAAACTCGGGCACTGCCTGAGGGCCCGGGGTCAGTAGGGGGCCCCATGAGATGCCGCTGATACCTTTTTCATAGGCTTTTTTGAGTTTGTGCAAGGACACAGGGGCCCCATGATCCCCTATTGCCCGGGGGCCCAATGAGTTGTCAGTCCGCCCCTGTTAGAGCTCATGTACACTGCAGCTGATAAACTGACGTTCAGGAGCTTTTCTGCGTTTTTTTTCTGCACCAGGGGCGGACTGACAACTCATGGGGCCCCCAGGCAATAGAGGATCATGGGGACCCTGTATCCTTACACAAACTCACAAAAGACTATGATAAAGGTAGCAGGGGCATCTCACGGGTCCCCCTACTGACTCCGGGCCCTTGGGCAGTGCCCGAGTTTCCAGATGGTCAGTCCGCCCCTGCCCTGAACTCTCCCTAATGGTTACCTATGTGTCCATATTTTTTTTTCATGCAAAACCTCAAAGTATGGTGTACCGGGTCCATTTGAGTACCGAGAAAACGCTTTGCATGCATTTTTCATGATGAAAAAAAGGCTCTGGACAGCATCTGGAAATAGAAGAGTTAAAAAAAATTTCAAATGCAAACGCCTATAAACACGTTTAGCCACGTTTACACACGTTTACAAGTGTTTTGCGCTTGAAACGCTGATAAAAATCTACTCCTGAACGCAAGTTTTCTGCATACAAAAAAACGACTGTAAACTCAACTGCCTGTAAACGACTGTAAACAACGATGTGTACATGGACACATAGGAAAACATTAGGGAGAGTTCTGGGGCTGCTGAGAAAAATGCTGAACCTCTCCTAAAGGTGAGTTTATCATCTGCAGTGTACATGAGCCCTTAGTGTCACTAGGGATGTCAATGACACCAAGTCAGTTCCCCCCAGTGTCAGAATCGTCGCCATTACTAGTATAAAAAAAAAATCCCAGTATATATTCCACCATTTGTAAATGCTATAACGTTCATGTAAACCAGTGGTTCTCAACCTTCCTAATGCCGCGACTTTAATACAGTTCCTCATGTTGTGGTGACCCCCAACCAGGGGGCAAAAGGGGATCATGGGGCCCCTGTGCCTTTGCTCAAAAAAGCCTATGAAAAAGGTACCAGGAGCATCTCATGGGGCCCCCCACTGACCCCGGGCCCTCGGACACTGCCCAAATGGTCAATGCCCAGAGTTTCCAAATGGTCAGTCCGCCCCTGCCTCCAACCATAAAATTATTTACCCAGTAATTATAATTCATGAAGTGTCATTTTACCTCCAATACTGCTGCTTTCTACACAGTAGCTGCTCTTTACACATTGGAAATGTGTTTTCCGATGGTCTTAGGTGACCCCTGTGAAAGGGTTGTTCGACCCCCGAAGGGGTCGCGACCCACAGGTTAAGAACCACTGACGTAAACCAATTAATTTTTTTTTGTTCATAGTGCAAAAAATAAAAACTCAGAGGAAATCAAATAAGAACAAAAGAAAGCTCTATTTGTAGGAAAAAAAGGACATAAATTTCATTTGGGTGCAGCGCTGCATGACTGCGCAATTGTGAGTTAGAGTAACGCAGCGCCGTATCGCAAAAAATGGCCTGGTCAGGAAGGGGGATAAATCCTCTGGAGGGGGAGTGATGGAGATTTAAAAAAAAAAATAATAATCCTGTTGCTGTATATAGTGACATGTCAGGAAAGTATTCATGGAGTCCTGTAAAGTTGCTGAGAGCTTCATTATAAAGGAACACATGGGTAAATATGCAGCACTGCTCGTCTGTTCCCCAGGATCCGGGGCAATGCGGTGTACTGTATATATTAGGTTTTAGTGTCCTATATTCACCTGTTCTCTATTGTGTGGAGGACGCGGAGGCACGTGAGGTGACGGATATCCCTGCTATGTATGGCGTCTAACGAGCACGACCTATTTATAAACGTAATACATAAAGGTGTAGGAAGTGAAAATAGAGCATTTGGTTGTGAAATGACGTTTGTATCTCTGGAAAAAAAAAAAGGTCTGACTGGTATACCTGTCACATATAACCACACTTTATTATAGGGATGCTCCAATCTCCTCTTTATTATTTGCTTTTCATTCTGTGAAGTTGTCTTCTCTCAGAATGCTCAGTGTTATATGTTTTTTATCACCCTAACACCCTCACACCAGGCGCAACTTGCCTTGCGATTTTCCATGTCGCAAATATAAAAAAAAATAATAGCAGAATATATGTAAAAATATATGTTAAAATAACTTTTTTATAGGTTAAAAAAAATTTGAAGAATATATTTAAAAAATATATATATTTTTAAAAATATATATTTTTATAAATATACAGTATATTTGAAATGTATTTAAAAAAATATTTTTCATATATTTTGTAATAAAATTGCATTTCAACATGCAGTGCATATCAGGGGCGGACTGACCATTTGGAAACTCGGGCACTGCCCAAGGGCCTGGGGTCAGTAGGGGGCCCCATGAGATGCCTCTGGTACCTTTTTCATAGGCTTTTTTGAATTTGGGCAAGAACACAGGGGCCCCATGAACCCCTATTGCCCGGGGGCCCCATGAGTTGTCAGTCCACCCCTGGTGTATATATATATATATATATATATATATATATTTATTGAAATATATTTTGAAATATATTGAATATGGCCAAAATTGTAGCATTTCAAATATATGTCAATATATTTGAGAAGAAAATTTCTAAAATATATTTCAAATATATTTTTCTTCCATATGAGCTATGCGCATTTGTCACCGAAAAGAAGCTCCTGTTCTTTTTTGGGCGACAAGCTTAGTATGAATTTTAAATGCGCATTCTACCGCAATTGCCACGCGATTCTGGCAAGCAACAATTGTGATTGAATCACGCAGTGTTTGGGGTGCTGTTAAAAATATTGGCACCTGAACATGCATTGCGCGTTTTGCTGCGATTTGGATAGTGTAATGTGAACAGGGCCTAAAAGATGATGACTTTAAATGATCATTTTCTTTGTGGTCATTGCCAGGTCTTCTGACACCTATGTCAACTCCGCCCTAAATACACCTCTCTTCAGGGACCGAAAATGTTGCTTTAAAAAGTTATAATACAATAGAAAAAATGACCAGTAAAACAGTATAATATAATAGAAATATTATTAAAAAGAAAAAAAAAAGCTCTACCTTTAATTAATACAACAGCCTACTTGAGCTCCATAGGGAGGTAAATCTGGGGCACTGGATGCAGATCATTAACCCATGATAAGTTGTCACTGGTTGGACCTAATGGTATAGGCTCAGCAGCTCTGCATGAAATGAGGAACTTCCGAAGTAGTGGAAGCCACCCAGCTGGAAAAATCCCAGTGTACACAAGTCAGAAGAACGCCAAACAGTCATCTCAGGAGTTAAAAGTCCTTTAATAATAAGACAAGTAATGACAGGGGAAAAGGAAACCAACGTGTTTCGGGGCCAACGATCCTCCTCCATTGTGGCTGCATTTCACCAGTCACAGGACTGATTTAAAGCGTACCTAAAGACAAAAAAAAAATAAATAAATATATATATATATATATATATATATATATATACTTTAGTTTTAAATTCTCCATTATGTTATCCTGTTTCCTTAAAATGTGTCTGTATATGTTTTGTCCTCATAAATACCTTGTTCCAGAGATCTGCATCTGTATTCGTTTTCTTTACACTTGTATCTACAATTCGTTCTGCTTTCTCACTATCTCCTCTTGTAGCCACCTATTCAGACATATTGAGAGCAGAGAGTGTAAGTCAGGGGTCTCCAAACTACGGCCCGCAGGCCAGATGTGGCCCTTTGCTTGCCTTTATCTGGTCCTTGGGGTACTGATACGAAGCACTATCCCTTCCACTGACACCAAAGACAGGCCACACACACCAATGATGGGGCACTATTCCTCCCATTGACACCAATGATTTGGCACTATTCCTCCCACTGACACCAATGATGGGGCACTATTCCTCCCAATGACACCAATGATGGGGCACTATTCCACCCACGGACACCAATTATGGGTTACTATTCCTTCCACTGACACCAGTCATGCTGTATTATTCTTCCCACTGACACCAACAATAATGCACTATTCCTCCCATTGACACCAATTATGGGGTACTATTCCTCCCACTGACACCAATGATGGGGCATTATTCCTCCCACGGACACCAATGATGGGGTACTATTCCTTCCACTGACACCAGTCAAGGGGTACTATTCCTTCCACTGACACCAGTCAAGGGGTACTATTCCTCCCACTGACACCAATGATCAGGCACTATTCCTCACACTCACACCTGTGATGGGCACGGTGTCAGACCCCAGCCCTTCTCACCGACTTGTGAATGAAGGACTAGCCAATCTAAAACCACGCTGTCACGCGCGTAACAATGGCACACTCAGCTTCAACCTGCACAAAGATTTTCCAGCTCACTGGACCACAACCTATGTGCCGCAGCCTGAGAGCGATTGTTACTGGGTCAGGTTAATTATGCAATTAACCCTTCACACTGCCACCACCGCCTTTTTGTATAGAGAAGGAGGAAACTCGCCAATCTTAACAGTAACACTATGATGTTTGAATAAGCGTCTGTATACACACTGTCACCACAGATGTATGCAGAAGTTTAAAACACACAGTAGCGCTCTTCAGAGACAGGGATTCTTAGTTTGCATTAAAGAGCTTTAGAAACAGTTCAACACTTTTCAGAAAATAGGATTTATTACTAAAAAGGTCAAAATGGTGCAAGAATATGCATGTCTAAAGGGTACCCAGAAATGTGTTCTTTCACTTTTGCCATCAGCAGGAAGTTAAGGTATCATTCTCCCTGCTGACTGTTATTAAGAGCCAGAAATCGTAAAAGACAGCAGTTAAAGCCACAGGGATGGACTGAAGATATGCACACATTTTTCAACATAAAAAAATCTTTTCAACAATACTAATACAGCATTTATAATCAGTGAATAATTCCCTTTATTAATATTTAATGTAATGAATGTGACTTTAGTACTCCTTTAAATCTTCACTTTAAACTGGAGAGTGCTGTATGAATCAGTATGTTTTGGTGATTTTGCATTAAGTATCTTCTCTGGTGAATACAGCATGCTGCAGATTCAGTCCTGCTATTTTTCATTATTGTATATATTGTCTTCAGAGGTGAAGCAGATAAAAAAAAAAGCAGGCTCTGTTTTCATTTTGTTTTGAAATTATTTTCAATCTTTTATTATTGAAATGCGTGCAAAGAACAGACAAAAAAGCAACTTGAAACTGAATGACTGAAAGAAGGATAGAAACTGAATAAAACTGCAAGCACTGCTTAAAAGAAGGATTAAAGACGGATTAAAGACTGATTAAAGGATTAAACTGTAGTAAATGATCGTTTTTGAGCCCGTGTTCTCGCTTTTTTTGCCAAAATTAAAATCTCTTTATGTACATACACATGGAAAGGAACTATGCAGATATAACACAAATTAATGACACAAATTAATGCAACTATATAAATCAATAATACATAACGAATGTATTTTTTTAAATGCAAGCAGTGTAAGTACCTGTATGTGACCTGGTATTAGCCTCTTGTGGCCCCTGTACAGCAGGGCTGAAGTGCAGGGAGAAGAAGCGACACAAGGAAACAATCAGTTCATATGTTGACAAGGAACATGCTGATGGGAGGAGAGAACAGAGTGACAGAGAGATGAGCTCATCGCTGTGCTGCTTCTCCTTTCACTGTCCAGTCAGAGGCTAGGAGGACCTGGGCTTACTGAATGATGCTGGCCATCAGACTAAGGACATATAGTCGCAGAAAAATGTCATGTATGTATGTTAAATAATTATTTTTACAGACAGTTTTTCTTTGGAATTTTGGTGATTTGGCATGGGGGGAGGGCCTTAATAAATAGGTGGACATTGCATTTTCATTGCAAGGTCTGCCTTAAATCTAGTAGTCATTAGGCTGGTCACTTGACGGCATGTGTCCTACTCTTCTTCTCTGGCAGTGGCCAGCCCTTACTCCTGGACAGTGCTGCGCTCACATGAAGATAAAAGAGGGTGCACCAGCCTAGTGCGTTATTCAAAACACTGTTTATTTAAAAAAAAAATGGGAATAAGTGATCATACTCACAAAAGTGAAAATGTAAAATGCTCTTCACAAATACAAGGAGATAAATCAACCAGAGCTCTGGAGGAGAGGGGACAGCCTTGAAACTTGTCAACGTCTGCGTTATGTTTGTTGGATATCATCTGTGCCAACCTGGGGCATGTACGGTGGTTCTGGTTGAGGTCTGCACAAGACCCAGCTTGGCTCAGATGATATCCAACAAACCTAACGCAGACGCTGACAAGTTTCTAAGGTGCCCTCTTCTTTCTCAGATCTCTGGTTGATGACCCAGTTTGGCTCAGATGATATCCAACAAACCTAACAGACGCTGATGAGTTTTGAAGGTGCCCCCTTCTTCCACAGAGCTCTGGTTGATGTCTCTCCTTATATTTGTGATCAGCCTTTTATTCATTCACTTTGTGAGAATGATAATTTTTTCTTATTTCTTAAAAAAATGGTGGTTTAGATACCAAGGTAGCCTGGTGAGCCTTCTTTTGTCTCTTTTGTTGTACAGTTTGTGACCACCGCAGACACACAAACACCAAGGGCTGCAAAGCTTGGTGGACATGTGATGTCTTGAGGTTTTCCAGGGGCATGGAACATTTACCATCCATTCCATTAAAAGGTCTCACACTAGAGCAGTGGTTTCCAAACTTTTCAAGCAAAGGGACGGTTTACTAGCCTTCAGACTTTAGGAGGGCCGGGTTGTGCCCAGTGGAGGTAGAAAATGTCCCAGGCCCAGCATCAGTGAAAATAAACATGTCCTCAGAGTTTGTGGTCAGTAGAAGGAAGAACAATACCCCATCATTGGTGTTAGTGGATGGAATAGTGTCCCATCATTGGTATAAGTGGAAGAAATAGTGTCCCATCATCGTTGTTAGTGGGAGGAATAGTGCCCCATCATTGGTATAAGTGGAAGGAATAGTGTCCCATCATTGGTATAAGTGGAAGGAATAGTGTCCCCATCATCAGTGTAGTGGGAGGAATAGTGCCCCATCATTGGTATAAGTCAGGGGTGTCCAAACTTTTTTCAAAGAGGGCCAGATTGGATGAAGTGAACATGGTGGAGGGCCGAACATTTTTCCAAACATTCTTTGAACCATTACAATTAAATGCAAATAAATTATTTTATGCCAAGTTACAGTATTTTTTTATAAGACGCACCTGACCATAAGACGCACCTAGGTTTTAGAGGCAGAAAACAGGAAAAAAAAAATTCTGAGCTAATGGACTGCAGACACAGTACAGGAGATGACCAGAGACTGCGGACAGCACAGGGATGACCAGAGACTGCGGACAGCACAGGGATGACCAGAGACTGCGGACAGCACAGGGATGACCAGAGACTGCGGACAGCCCAGGGATGACCAGAGACTGCGGACAGTACAGATGACTGCTGACCTTTGGGGAGGTGGGGAGCGGGTACCTGAATTTGACAGGTACCCGCTCTTACTTCCGCAGTTGTTCTTTGATCTTACCTGTTCCTCGATCCAGCCGTCCAGCCGCGCGCTGTCTTCCCGGCTTCTGTAATGGCGCTTGGCATGACAGCCGGGTGCCCAGTGCTCATGAGCGAGAAGCACTTGCGCTTTGTGATTGGTCCGGCGGCTTCTGGGATCTGTCATGTGTCCCAGGTACCGCCTTACCATTCACAAAAAGCACCGCTTCTTGCGCATGCGCACTTGGCACCCGGCTGTCATGCCCAGCGCCCACACTACAGAAGCCGGGAAGACAGCGCGCCGCTGGATAGAGGAACAGGTAAGGTCCCGCTGCAGAGCTGAGCGGCCGGCCCGGTATTCTGACACGGCCGCGGTGGAAATACCAGACCGGCCGCTCCATATTCGCTCCATAAGACACACTGACACACTGACATGGAGGGCCGTATTAAACTGACCCTCGGGCCGTAAATGGCCCGCGGGCCGGACTTTGGACATGCCTGGTATAAGTGGAAGGAATAGTGCCCCATCATTGGTATAAGTGGAAGGAATAATGCCCCATTATTGGTATTAGTGGAACAAATAGTGCCCCATAGTAGGTGTCAGTGGAGGGAATAGTACCTCATATTATTGGGAGGAATAGTGCCCCATCCTTGGTATTAGTGGAAGGAATAGTGCCCCATCATTGGTAATAGTGGAAGGAATAGTGACCCATCCTTGGTATCAGTGGGAGGAATAGTGCCCCATCATTGATATTAGTGGAAGAAATAGTGCCCCATCCTTGGTGTCAGTGGGAGGAATAGTGCCCCATCATTGATAGCAATGGAAAAAATAGTGCCCCATCATTGGTGTCAGTGGGATGAATAGTGCCTCACATCATTGGAAGAAATAGTGCCCCAAGTGCCAGATAAAGGCTAGCAAAGAGCCAGAGTTTGGAGACCCCTGCACTAGCGTGTAGAAGAGTTTGTAGTTTGCTCAAATGAGGATGTCTGATTACCATTGTGTTCTGAAGTATTGTAAGCCCAGGTCAGTGTGATAAATTATCCCCTGGGGGAGGATCAATGATGGCCTGGTGCTCACAGGAACTGTGTAAGCAGGTGCCTAAAATGGTACTTTCACTTATGGGGTTAATATCTGGTGACTCAGGGTTTAATGTGCTATGTCTTTCCTGTGGTGCTTCCCATGGGGGGGGGGGGTTATAAATAGTGAGAGAGGGGGTTTGGCCAGCGGGTTTTTGCTAGTCATGAGAGTTGGAAGGACCATACACAATGAGATGTAGCTTCGCACCTAAGTATGGCTGCCCCTTAGTAAAACCCTAAAGCAGGACTATATAGTTGGAAATTACAACAAGCTAAAGGTATGAGCACTATGGCATAGCTCAAGTGCAACTTGGAATACAAAAGAAAAGAAGGAGTACCATCATATTTGCTAACCTGATGCATCACCCAAGTAATTATTGTAGAATCTGGAGATGCTAAGAAACTGTAACTCCTATGCCTTTTTTTTCAAGTAAAGAGAGAGCTGACTTAGTACCAATGATTGTTCTTTTACTGTGGAACGAGATGTAGCACCCTCTTGGTGTAGAGTAGGCTGCTTGGCAAATTTAGCTTAGCTCCACTGTAATCAGAGGAGTGGGGGTTGATTAATTAGGGCTGCTCAGCTTTTCACATGCTGCTGCTCTGTTACTTCCCTTCTAAAGGATTCTACACGGTTGGAGAAAGAACAGGGCATGCAGCTTGAATACCCTGGTGAGGGTTGCCCAGCAGGGGGAGAGAGAGCCTATAAGTAGTCTGAGGGATGAGCAGCAGGGCCAGTGTTCCTGGGTCCAGTCCTGTATGAGGAGACTCCATTGCAAGAGCCATGCCCCCTAGGGCAGAAGTCTGGGAGGAAGCCATCCTGAAGACATCAAGGTCCTAATGAGGCTTAGCTTTGAGGTCTGTTTACAAGACCAGTTGGGTCAGGAAAAGCTCAGGGCAGAGAGCTGCAAGGAAGCTGAGGGAGAGAGGCCAAGTTGTCCATAGGCAGTGTGAGTCTACATCTCCCTCACAAGAAAGAGCCTAGTGGATGTCAACAGGAGGCAACCAATGATCCTGTAGCTACCTGAGTACGATACCCTAGTGCCGCACAGCATGACAGCGTGTTGTTTTAAACTCTGGAAGTAGTACAGGTCAAGGTCAGCTTAGAGACCCTGTAGGACATTTCCTTCTACAAGTGCAGCCAGAAGTATGAGCAAGCAAAGCCAGCAGTTTGTGCAGAGTAGCCAGAAGTTGAGCAATCGTCAAGTTGTAGTTTCACAGTTCCGGAGTATCCTGTTCTCCCTATCCAAGTTCACTGTTCCCCAATAAAAAAACACAAAAAAGAAACCCCTAGACCAGGGGTGGACTGACAACTCATGGGGCCCCCGGGCAATAGGGGATAATGGGGCCCCTGTGTCCTTGCCCAAACAAAAAAGCCTATGAAAAAGGTACCAGGGGCATCTCATGGGGCCCTCTACTGACCCCGGGCCCTCGGGCAGTGCCCGAGTTTCCAAATGGTCAGTCCGCCCCTGCCTTAGACTGATTTTTGAGCCAGAGGAAGAATGCCGGAAAATGCTGTGTACCTGGCGGTGTGTGCTCTGCGGGAGAAAGAGGACTGAATTCACTAGCGGTTCTTTAGGAGGTGTGCTACAGAGAGTAAGTGTGAGCTCCTACAGTGCATGGGAATGGAAAGCCAAATGTAGACCTTCATGGAAACCTGCTGCGTGATGAAGAATACAAGATATAAGGAAGGAGCCATCTCAGGAGAAGAGGTGGTGGTGGCCAGTGGCTAAGATTCCGTTGGAAGGGTGGATTTGTGGCTGTATGGACTAACCTTATGAGTATCAGGGTCCCTATGTTAGGTCCCACAGCATAACGGAACTCTCGTAGGGACCAGGAGATGCTTCACAAAGTATACAGCAGCTTTTCTCCATGTCTTCAGGCTGAAGCAAGTAAAGTGCAATCATATAAATATATGAGTGCAGTGTCCCTTCAAATCATATATTCTATATATAAATGCATACTAAACACACTAATAACTTAATACTTATAACACAAGTGTTGACATCCCACAGTGATATATTGAGCAAGCATGCATGGTGACGTCATGGTCAAATCCCCGCCCCTACGCGTTTCGTACTCATACATGTCCTCAGGGGGTGGCTGCTTTGCAGTAATCCGTCTGCAATTGGGGTGTTGTTCACAATATATTGGCACCCATAGTGGATCGTGAAAAGCAGTGCATTTTGAGCAAGGTGTTGGAAACATGAATGGAACGTGCCTTTCCTGCACTACGTTCTGGTGTGAAAGGACTCTAAATATTTATTTGTTAAAGTAAATTTTACACAAATATAAAGCTGTAGAAAAACAACGTCTGTTTGTAAACCTCGAAGTTGCTTATAAATAAGTATGGCTCCTTTCAGACTAGTAGTATTGTTTACCGCCGCAAAATAAAGCAATCCACAGTGGAATGCTTTTCAGAGGACGGTAAAAAGAGGTTTACAGGTGTTCAGGAAACTAAGCATTTTTTTTTTTTTGTCTTCTTTTTTTTTTATGCATTGTGAGACACAGTCCTATTCACTTAGATGGGAGAGTTTGACAGGCTTCTCCAACACAGCATGCTACATTGAAACTGCCACACCATGATGCAAAGCATCGCAGCCGTGCCGATGTGCATTCACCTGAGTGACACCATGTTCTCTTGTAGGTGGGTGGCCAGGGGTGGTAAAAGAATGGATCACTTGCTTGTTTTTACTTCCCCCTATAGCCGCAAGTGCAAAAGAAGCTTAAATTTATTGTCGAAAAATTATTAATGTCACATTCCTGTCGCCTTTTCTACAAATGGAACTTCCTGTAGAGATTTCCTCCGAACAACACCAAGATCACCCACTCATCCTTACATCTGTGCTATTTCTGGGTGTTTTCTATTTGTGGCAATATAGGAATGGGTGTTTAGTAATGGTAAGACGAATCTGACCATCTGCTCACTTATTTGCAGTTGAGATTAATTTTCACATGAATGTAGGTTTGTTTTTTGTTTTTTTTTTTACAAAATCAGTTTTAAGTAAAGGAAGACATAAATGGATCTCATGAAATCATTTGTAATATCAAAAATAGCATATTAGTGATGGTGAATGAATAACTGTGTATCTTTGACAGAGGCAGCATTTTCTGTTTGATGAAATGAAGCCTTATATTTAAAGCCAAACTCTGGAAATTTGATCTTTACCCTTGCAGTGGGTCCCCCTCAAGCACTGCAAGGGTTAACGGCTTGTTTAGTCTGGGGGTGCAGGAATAAGGAGTAATACTTATCTTATTCCTCATTCCATCAGGCTCCCTCCAGCAGCGCCCCAAGAAGCCTCCCTCTAAGGTGCTCTTGGCCGTGGTTACACTCCTCCTCGAGTTATTAGCCCTTCATTGTACATGATGATGCTGGCCCATAGACAGGTGTGCCAGAGGGAGAGGAGGAGAGCACTGGAGCCAGCCAGAATGGGGGTAAATTAAGTGTGACACCCAAATTGGATAAACAGCACCAGTGGTGGACTGACCATTTGGGCTCTTGGGCAGTGCCCGAGGGCCTGGGGTCTGTAGGGGGCCCCATGAGATGACCTTGGTAACTTTCATAGGCTTTTTTGGGTGTGGTTTGAGTGTGGGCTAGGACACAGGGGCCCCATGATCCCCTATTGCCCGGGGGCCCCATGAGATGCCCTTGGTACATTTCATAGGCTTTTTTGGGTGTGGTTTGAGTGTGGGCTAGGAAACAGGGGCCCCATGATCCCTATTGCCCGGGGGCCCCATGAGATGCCCTTGGTACATTTCATAGGCTTTTTTGGGTGTGGTTTGAGTGTGGGCTAGGAAACAGGGGCCCCATGATCCCCTATTACCCGGGGCCCCATGAGATGCCCTTGGTACATTTCATAGGCTTTTTTGGGTGTGGTTTGAGTGTGGGCTAGGACACAGGGGCCCCATGATCCTCTATTACCCAGGGGCCCCATGAGATGCCCTTGGTACATTTCATAGGCTTTTTTCGGTGTGGTTTGAGTGTGGGCTAGGTCACAGGGGCCCCGTGATCCCTATTGCCTGGGGGCCCCATGAGATGCCCTTGATACCTTTCATAGGCTTTTTTGGGTGTGGTTTGAGTGTGGGCTAGGAAACAGGGGCCCCATGATCCCCTATTACCCGAGGGCCCCATGAGATGCCCTTGGTACATTTCATAGGCTATTTTGGGTGTGGTTTGAGTGTGGGCTAGGACACAGGGGCCCCATGATCCTCTATTACCCGGGGCCCCATGAGATGCCCTTGGTACATTTCATAGGCTTTTTTCAGTGTGGTTTGAGTGTGGGCTAGGTCACAGGGGCCCCATGATCCCTATTGCCCGGGGGCCCCATGAGATG
The DNA here is from genome assembly GCF_062004578.1 of Staurois parvus. Classification (NCBI taxonomy): domain Eukaryota; kingdom Metazoa; phylum Chordata; class Amphibia; order Anura; family Ranidae; genus Staurois; species Staurois parvus. The sequence continues at coordinate 764,552 of NW_028319125.1, read as the reverse complement.
CCCTTGATACCTTTCATAGGCTTTTTTGGGTGAGGTTTGAGTGTGGGCTAGGACACAGGGGCCCCATGATCCCCTATTGTCCGGGGGCCCCATAAGTTGTCAGTCTACCCCTGAACAGCGCTATCTCTCCAGCTCCTCAAAAAAGAGTGAATGCCAGAAAAAGGCCAGGGAGTCTAATGAGTTGATAGCCTATGGATAGACTGGGAAATCATCAAAAACTGGAAAGGAAGCACACAGGTGGCGCAAACACCTAGCACATTATCCAGGGTTTATTAAAAATGAAAAAGACAAAAAACATACTCACAAAATGAAGTACACGCAAAAGCCTATAACGCCACAAAGATGGCCCACAAAGATGGCAGAGTGCCCGACTGGTGGTGCGGTCAGCCTGCTGGCGCATTTCGGGGACATATCCCTTTACACAGAGCTCTGTGAGTATGTTTTTTTAATTTTTAATTTTGAATAATGCGCTAGGTGTTTGCACCACTTGTGTGCTTCCTTTTAAGTGTGACGCCCATTTCTTCTTTCTTTCTGGACCTAATGAGCTTTAAACCCTTCCAACATTAAACCCTTCTAGCATTAAACCCTTCCAGGGATGGAGGCGCTGCAAGAGGAGATTTTGTCTAATTACTGGCAGTTCTGGATCTCGGGAGGTGCTGGGGAGGGCTTTGCCCCCCCTCCAGTTTTTAGCTGTGCCCCTCCCAGGTCTCTGAGAGAGCATCCACAAATGCATGAGCCAGTCTGATGCAGACAGTGTATGTAAGGAGGCACACTGATGGTGACAATCCATGTAAGGGGGAACTCTGATTCAGACATCTTATGTAAAGGGACCTCTGTTGGGGGAAGGGGTCACCTGATGTGGACACCTGATGTAAGGGGACACCTGATGTAAGGAGGGACTCTGATGTAAGGGGGACTCTGATGGGAAACTGCTGTAAAGGGAGACTCTGATGGGGACCTGGAAGTAAGGTGGGCTCTTTAGATGATGGACACTGATGTATGGGGGACTCTGATGTAAGGGGGGACCTCAATAGGGACACTGATCTTAGAGTGCACTCTAATGGGGACACCACCTGATGTAAGGGGGCACTCTGATGGAAACCTGATACAAATGGGGACTCTGATAGGGCCATCTGATATAAGGGGGGCACAGGTTCTTTTTAATCTTCCTAATCTAAAACAGCCCAATACATACTAGTGTTTCCCAAGTTGTGATACTGTGTGAAAGACTGTCAGTGACTCCAACAGTACTGACATTATACCCCTGACTTTTTTCTTTATTGAAACCCCAGATCAGATAGGCTAGATATGGCTCGGATTACTGGAATTGGGCTTTAAAACTTTGCTCTAGCCAAACTACAATTTAAAGTATATCTGACCCCAAAACTTTTCTTTTTTAGTTTTCCATTTTTTATTCAAGTGACACTCCAATTTTGGGAGTTTTCAGTCCTGGTGACAATGGTGGGAGAAAACATCCCTAGGGGTGACATAGACAAAAAAAAAGGAAAATACCCTGGCAGAGGTTCCCTATGCTTTGTCCTTTTAGGTTCACATTAGGTATTGGAGGTAGAGAATGGTAAACCCCTGTCATGGGAGGTCCTTTCCTCAACCCCTTCACACCCAGCCCTAGTGTCCCTTTAGCTGGGTCTTTATGCCCAGGCGGCGGGAAGGACTGCCCAATCATGTGGCCACATTGATTGGCTGTTCCAGTGGTAACATGACTGGGAGCTAGTCCCATCGACTTCTGATCGTTACTAGAAACTGGAAACTGTCTATGAGAGCTCTGTTACTGCGCTGGGTAGTGCAATCTCGGCACAGAAACTTCAACGCCTAGGTACAGCATGTGGGTGTTAAAATAATAGTTCTGGCTTTAGATACACTTTAAGGAGTTCCTTCCTACTTTTCAAGCACCGCTTCTGTCCAGTTTGCCCAATTGAGTTGCCAACAGATGTGCTTTATCATTGCCATTTTGTATGGAAAGACGTGATGCAGTCTACAAAAGCTTCATAAGTATACTTAATAGCATAGAATATTGTTGGCTGTCCATCATTGCTGCTTTAGACATTGTGGCGTTGCAGCTCTGGTGTACCACCACAGACACTGTCTTAAAAGAATGTTCTGTAGTCACATCATTGTGTTGAGAAGGGAGCCATCTATTGGGAATTCATTGCAATTGCACTCTTTTGTACTTTTGTTAATAAAGAACAGGGAGCGTCTCATGCTTGTTAAAAATAAAGATTTACCATCTACCACTGCACGTCCACTTTAGCTTCCAGAAGGACACACCAGTGAGGGCTTCCTTTCTCCCTTTGATACACATATGCCTGTAAGTTCATTCATTGTGTTAAAGTTATAAATATATCTAGGTTGCATTTCAATGTATTTAATGTGATTTGTAGGTAGCTGTTTGTAAGAGATGTGTTTATTGTATGCATTTGTAAAGAGACATATGTGCACGCATATTGTAACTTCAATCTAAAAGGAAAAAACAGTGAGCGCTGGTCCTAAACAGCAGCTGAGCACTCTAAGCAACCGATAAGTACTTATACAGAATAACATAAAAAACAGTGCAGCGCTGAAGATATTAATAATAAATCCGAAATAAGTCCACTGCAAGTCCAGTTCATAGAAACATGTCAGGTGACAAGTGGAAATTCAATGTTGGTGATCCGTGAGGAAGTAGCAGAAATACGCACTCACCAGAAAGAAGATATACAGTTGCAAGAAAAAGTATGTGAACCCCTTGGGATTATGTGGAGTTTTGCATGAATTGGGCATAAAATGTGCTCTGAACGTCATCTAAGTCACAACAATAGAAGAACACAGTCTGCTGAACATAATACTACACAAACATTAGATGTTGCCATGGTTTAATTGCACATAACATGTAAACATTCACAGTGCAGGGAGGAAAAAGTATGTGAACCTTTGGACTTAATAACTGGTTGACCCTCCTTTGGCAGCAATAACCTCAACCAAACGTTTCCTGTAGTTGCAGATCAGACCTGCACAACGATCTGGAGTCATTTTGGACCACTCCTCTTCACAAAACTGTTTCAGTGTAGCAATATTCTTGGGATGTCTGGTGTGAATCGCTCTCTTAAGGTCATGCCACAGCATTTCAATCGGGTTGAGGTCAGGACTCTGACTGGGCCACTCCAGAAGGCGTATTCTGTGCTGTTGCAGCCATTGTTTTGTTGAATTACTTGTATGCTTTGGGTCATTGTCCTGTTGCATCACCCATCCTCTGCGGAGCTTCAGTTGGCAGACAGATGGTCGTACATTTTCCTGCAAAATGTCTTGATAAACTCTGGAATTCATTTTCCCATCAATGACAACAATCCGTCCAGGCCCTGAGGCAGCAAAGCAGCCCCAAACCATGATGCTCCCTCCGCCATGTTTCACAGTGGGGATGAGGTTTTGATGTTGGTGTGCTGTGCCTTTTTTTCTCCACACATAGTGTTGTGTGTTCTTCCCAAACACCTCAATCTTGGTTTCATCTGTCCACAGTATATTTTGCCAGTAGTGCTGTGGAACATCCAGGTGCTCTTTTGCAAACTTCAAACGTGCTGCAATATTCTTTTTGGACAGCAATGGCTTCCTCCGTGGTGTCCTCCCATGTACTCCATTCTTGTTTAATGTTTTCCTTATTGTAGATGTGTCAACAAAAATGTTAGCATGTGCCAGAGATTTCTGTAGGTCTTTAGCTGACACTCTGGGATTCTTCTTTACCTCATGCAGCATTGTGCGCTCTGCTGTTGCAGTCATTTTTACAGGAGGACCACGCCTAAGGAGAGTAGCAACAGTGCTAAACTTTCTCCATTTGTAGACAGTCTGTCTTACCGTGGACACATGAACATCAAGGCTTTTGGAGATACTTTTGTAACCCTTTCCAGCTTCATGCAAGTCAACAATTCTTGATGGTAGGTCTTCTGAGAGCTCTTTTCTGCGAGGCATGGTTCACATCAGACAGTGCTTCTTGAAACCAGTAAACCCAAAACAGGTGAGTGTTTTTTAAGGGCAGGACAGCTGTCAGCAACACATCCAATATCATCACACTGATTGGAGTCAAGGTTGGCTCACTCCTGGCTCCAATTAGCTTTGGGAGAAGTCATTAAGCTAGGGCCTCACATACTTTTTCCTCCCTGCACTGTGAATGTTTACATGTTATGTGCAATTAAACCATGGCAACATCTAATGTTTGTGTATTATTATGTTCAGCAGACTGTGTTCTTCTATTGTTGTGACTTAGATGACGTTCAGAGCACATTTTATGCCCAATTCATGCAAAACTCCACATAATCCCAAGGGGTTCACATACTTTTTCTTGCAACTGTATATAAGCAGTATATATCAAAAGCCAATGGATCCTCAATCCAGAAGGAACACTCAATGTGATGTCAGGCTCAGACGGGAAGTGTTGTCAGGCTCAGCTAGGACGCTTCATGGAGGAAGGAATATAGAGGCGACATTGCTGGAAGTGAGCAGAGGAGGAGCACTTTGTTTGCAGAATCCTGACTTTGGAATCCAAATACCCAACTGGGAGGAGGAAGACCTTTTGCTGCATCCTTAAAGGAGGGACCCACCTACTGTGACCAGACCAGCTTTGTTCCTTCTGGATTGAGGATCCATGGGCTTTTGATATATACTGCTTATATATATATCTTCTTTCTTGTGAGTGCGTATTTCTGCTACTTCCTCACGGATCACCAACATTGAATTTCCACTTGTCACCTGACATGTTTCTATGAACTGGACTTGCAGTGGACTTATTTCGGATTTATTATTAATATCTTCAGCGCTGCACTGTTTTTTATGTTATATTGTAACTTCAGTTTATGTAATTGTATTGCAGTTTTACAGAACTATTCACAAAAGTAAATTCAGTTTTGGAATGAAACACATTGTTACATTTGTCTGTTTTGTTAGCTATCTGTCTGCTAACCATTAGTAGGACAGCATGTAAACTATCCCACAATCCAAAAACATACTTAGTAGTTTATTGGACTTACTCCCAAATTGACCCACGCTATGTAAAGGCTTTAGTTTGGAACCTCCTTCTGGGTGCAGTGACTGTTGCAAATGTTCTCAGTTAAGCACAGCAGACAAATTATCAGCACTAAAAAAGTTAAATAAACATTGTGGGGGATGATATTTTCAAAAAATCAGCTGGCATCTTCCCCAGAAGTCCCATAAACATTTACTATTTTCCACGTGTTTGTGTGGGTATTTCTCCTGATGCTCCACTTTCATTATAGGTTCCACTGGTCCTACTGGCCCCAGCTGAAAGAATCCCGGATAAGGGGAAGGACCCAAACAGACCAGCAAGAATATGAAACTATGTTCAGTGCTGCCAATGGGATACATCTAGCCAAGGTGTATGTACCTGGTCTTCACCATTGTCTTTGGTGGTGGGGTTGCGAAGAGGAGAGGGGAGGGCCTCAGCAGTTCTTTCCTTTAGATGGTCTTATTGGTGGAGACCTGCAGCTAGATCAATTAGGACAACATATTATATGTTAGACGAGTTTGTGTTCATTATCAGGCCAATGTTCAAACAGGCAGAAGTATAGTCAGGGAGTGCAGTCAAGGAGGGCTAACCAAAGTTGAGCAGAGCATTAAAAACGACCAAAAAGAACCACGTGGACAGGTGCGGTTGAGGTCAACAACTAAGATCAGTGTGAAGAAAAGCAAAGCGTTGCAACCACAAGCTGACAAACTCTATTACAGCTAGTTGAAAGTGGACAAGGTCCTTTGAACACCCACAACACCACCAAGTCCTGCAATAACCTGAAGTTCGGTGAGAGGAACCAGTGAGCCACGTGGCTAAGAGAGTGAAACTAAACTCCATGTATAGTTTTTATCACATAGTTACAATGGTCCACGAGAATGCCTTGAATTTTTTTTTAATGAATACATTGCGAAATACAGGTTTTTACACACTTTCAAAATAGGGGTAGTCACTACATGAACAATGAAAACAAATATTACACACTGGGGTAAACATCCCACAATGGTTAGGTAAGGAGGTAAAGTTGACAGAAGACTAATTACATCCTGAATGGAATTTCCAGGAGGATTAGCAAACAGACAGAAACAATAGGTTACACAATTAACAATGGGAATTCACACCTAGGAGGCACACAATGGTGAAATTACACAATGGGAGAAAGACACTTCATATGTAGACAGGATAGGCAAACACAGGTACACATTCTAACAGTAAACACCTTAATAAACAGATTACACATAACAGCAGGAGACTCCAGCATCAGGTTGTTCTGAGATTAGAAACTTCTGCTTTGAGTCTCTGAGTCTAGGAGGGAGTTGAAGCACTCAATACTGGTTTGGACTGTTGATTCTATACCCCCAACAAAACATAGAGGCCCCAAATCTGTACCCAGGTCCTCCAGTTCACAGTCTGTGTGGTTAGGGGAGACATGGACTTGAACCCAAAGTAAAACTATTCCAAAGGTCCCAAGACACACACCTTCCAAGGAATAGAGGCCCCTCACATGCCAGGGCCATAGTCAGTAAGCAAGAGGCTAGCCTGCAGTCTTCTCCAAAAGTCCCTGTCCCGTTTCAGACAGTCACAGACACCAATGATGAGGCACTATTCCTCTCATGGACACCATTGATGGGGCACTCTTCCTCTCACTGACACCAATAATAGGGGAACTTTTACTCTCACTGACACCAATAATAGGGGAACTTTTACTCTCACTGACACCAACAATGGGGCACTCTTCCTCTCATGGACACCAAAGATAGGGAGGCATAGTTACAGACACCAGTGCGTATTCTACTCCTACTAGCCACAGTCATGCTCCTGCAAAGTCTGAAGAAAAAAAAATGGCCCTATGTTTAGAAAGTTTGGAGACCCTTGATCCAGAGGAAGCCAAAAGAACCCGAATACAGCATGATCCAATCTGCTCCAGTGGGAGAAAAATACCTTTCTGATCTCTCTGGAGACAATCAGATATTCCCAGAATTTTAGGAATTGTGCCCATGCCAAATGGCTAACCTCCTGTGGTCAAATGCAGCATGGCAGCCGATTGGCATGGGTCCCTGATGCTAGTGGAGATGACTACAGTGATTTAGAGCTTCTAGAACACCCTTTCTCAACCTTACCCTAGAGCAGGGGTGTCAAACTGGCAGCCCTCCAGCTGTAGCAAAACTACAAGTCCCATCATGCCTCTGCCTTTGGGAGTCATGCTTGCAACTGTCAGTCTTGCAATGCCTCATGGGACTTGTAGTTTGGCAACAGCTGGAGGGCCACCAGTTTGACACCTGTGCCCTAGAGGAACCCCTAAAATAATTTTCAGGTCTCGGGGGGACCCCTGCTAAAACTAACTGATCTTGAGTCAATAGGAAGTTTGCCTCTTATGTTGGTGGCCAGTTGGAAGAATGCTTCCCTTAAAGTGGTCAGAATGCCACCCTTAAAGACAGCTAAAAAGGTCATTGATGTCATTCTGCTGGGTTTTGCCAAGTGGCAGCGGTTCTGAAACTCTGAAGGCACCATCAAATAGGAGGTCCGTCAGCCACAGCTCAAGGAACCCTGAGCAACTGCTGGAGAAACCCTATGGTTCCACAGAGCCCAGGTTGAGAAAGGCTGGTGTAGAGGGATCCCACAGGTATATACCATACCTGTGGGAACTCTCTACACCAGCCTTTCATAGTTACATTGGTCCAAGCTGGACTATCTATATAGAATATGCCATACCTGGAAGTCTTCTTTATGTGTGCTTTCTGTGCGCTAGCTGGCATTTTAGCGTTCATGAAAAGCACCGAAAAAGGTACAAAAAGATGTAGTTAATGCCGTGCATGGTTTGCTGGTCCTCTAAAAAGTCTTTTGTCTGTTTTTTACTTGTGCAGATAGAATATTAATTGTTCTTTGCATTACATTGCAGAGGAAAGCTATTAGCGCACAGAATATCCATTTCATCGTTCTGTAAAATACGCACTCCCCCTCACTCACTTCACATGGCTGCGCTGAATATTCCATTGCTGCAGTCACATTGGATGCTGGAGGACATGCTATAGAATTGAGTTATAGAATGTGCTTTTTTCCCCTTTGTTTCCGGTGCCTCCCCCGGAGATTGGAAAGTGCAAGGCTGGGGGTTTTTATCTCAGAACAACTTGAAGTTTATTACACATGATGAGAAGAAAAAATCTTTCATTTTCCTTTCCTACAAAAGGCTTTGAGATCACACTGTTAGCGACTGAGAACGCTTATAGCGTGGCGGTTAAAGGAGGGCTCCACTCTCCGCAAGAATTAGTCATAGAACAGATATAAAACAGTTATTTTAAATATATCTTTTAGCTCTGTAACCCCAGATATCAAAATTTCAACCTTCTGAGATGGTAGAGAGGACCCTATATTTTTTGGCAAAAGCCGCGTTCTTCCACCCCCCCATCATACCTGCATCATTTTAGAAAGAATAAAAAGAGAAAGAAAGAGATTTACTAAAACTGGAGCAGCTGTGCATGGTAACCAATCAGCTTCTAACCAGGCGCGGACTGACCATTTGGAAACTCGGGCACTGCCCGAGGGCCCGGGGTCAGTAGGGGGCCCCATGAGATGCCCCTGGTACCTTTTTCATAGGCTTTTTTGAGTTTGGGCAAGGACACAGGGGCCCCATGATTCCCTATTGCCTGGGGGCCCCATGAGTTGTCAGCTTCTAACTTCAGTTTTTTCAATTAAGCTTTGGCAAAAAAAACCTGGAAGTTGATTGGTTTCTGTTCAGAGCTGCGCCAGATTTTGCACCTTGCAGTTTTAGTATATAACTCCTACAGGCTTCTTACCACCCATGTTCCAGGGAAGGAAACAGCAGCTTTAAAAAAGTGCCTAAAACCGCTTTTTACTAACGCATTTAGGCTCATCAAGCACTTGGGTGTTCATTCATTATATTGGCCAGAATATGAATTTATTCGGGCCACTGAAATAAATGAACACCCAAGCACACGCCGCAGTGCCTCTAGATGTGTTCAGGCATCTCAAGTGTTTTTTGATGCTGGAACGCTCCTCTCCTGAACGTGCTGGCCCTTGATTTTTTTTCTGCCTCTAAACACCCCTGCCTCTAAATGCCTGTAGGCAGGTGCCTACAAAAAAGGATTATTAGTTGGAGATTTTGAGCTGCCCAGGTGGGTAAGAGTTAATGCCAGTTCGGTGTTTTCCTGGGTTTTTCTCTAGGTCCTGCCCTCCACCTGGACAGGTATGCTTGGGCAGCCAGAAGTTTGGAAAAATTGTGTCTAGACTACAGTCTGTAATTCTGTGGAAGCTCCAGTAAAGTTCTTGAACTGTTCAGAAGCCAGATCTGAAGTTACTATAAAGGGGTGCATAAAGGCACATGACGTATTGAAGAACAGGGCCTGTGGAACATACACAGGGTAGAAGAGGAAGGCCACTACCAGGGGTTAACTTGGCAGAAGTGTTGGAGGAGTGTAGTTGCCATGGGTAACCATGAACATCAGCCAGCCAGCAGTAGTACCTGGTGTAGGTGACAGGTCAGCTGGTAGTGAGAGGGTCAGTTTTCTGCCTCCCTCCCTAGAGGTAAGTTTCACGAAAAGCAACAGGACTGAACCCGCAGTACAGAGACCCCAGGTAACTCGCTGCATGGTACAGGAAAGAAAAAAGTTCATGAAGCAGCAACATGGGTCCTTAAGGTCATGGCCAGATCTAGGGGGGTGCTGGGGTGGGCTGTGCCCCACCAGATTTTAATTCTGGCCCCCCCCAGGTCTCTGTGAGTGCATTTACTGATCCGTGAGTCAGTCTGATGCAGATACTTGATGTAAGGGGGCACTCTGATGGGGATAATCCATGTAAGGGCACTGTGACTGCGACATCAGTTGTAAGGGGGACTGTGGTTCAGACACATGATGTAAGGGGGCACTCTGATTGGGATAACTGAACATATGTAAGGGGGCACTCTGATGGGTACAGTTGATGTAAGAGGGGACACTAATGTAAGGGGGTACTTTGATTCAGACACAGGATGTAAGGGGACACTCTGATTGGAATAACTAAGTATGTGTAAGGAGGAACTCTGATGGGGAAAGTTGATGTAAGGGGGGCACTGATGTAAGGGGGCACTCTGATGGGGACACTTGATTTAAGGGGGTACTCTGATGGTGACATCTGATGTAAGGGGGCACTCTGATGGGGACCCTGATGTAAGGGGGCACTCTGATGGGGACCCTGATGTAAAAGGAGAACTTTGATGAGTACTCATGATGTAAATGGGGACTGTGATAGGGACATTTGATATAAGAGGTTACTCTGATGGGGACCCTAATGTAAGGTGGCACTCTTATTCAGACACATGATGTAAGGAGGCACTCTGATTGGGATAACTGAACATATGTAAGGGGGCACTCTGATGGGGACAGTTGATGTAAGAGGGGACACTAATGTAAGGGGGTACTCTGATTCAGACACATGATGTAAGGGGCCCTTTGATTGGGATAAATAAGTATATGTAAGGAGGCACTCTGATGGGGAAAGTTGATGTAAGGGGGGACACTGATGTAAGGGGACACTCTGATGGGGACACCTGATATAATGGGGTACTCTGATGGTGACATCTGATGTAAGGGGGCACTCTGATTGGGACCCTGATGTAAGGGGGCACTCTGATGGGGACCCTGATGTAAGGAGGCACTCTGATGGGGACCCTGATATAAGGGGGCACTCTGATGGGGACCCTGAAATAAGGGGACACTCTGATGGGAACCCTGATGTAAAAGGAGAACTTTGATGAGTATTAATGATGTAAATGAGGACTGTGATAGGGACATTTGATATAAGAGGGCACTCTGATGGGAACCCTATTGTAAGGTGGCACTCTGATTCGGACACATGATGTAAGGGGGCACTCTGATTGGGATAACTGAACATATGTAACGGGGCACTCTGATGGGGACAGTTGATGTAAGAGGGGACACTAATGTAAGGTGGCACTCTGATTCAGGCACATGATGTAAGGGGGTACTCTAATTCAGACACATGATGTAAGGGGCCCTTTGATTGGGATAACTAAGTATATGTAAGGAGGCACTCTGATGGGGAAAGTTGATGTAAGGGGGGACACTGATGTAAGGGGACACTCTGATGGGGACACCTGATTTAAGGGGGCACTCTGATGGGGACCCTGATGTAAAAGGAGAACTTTGATGAGTACTCATGATGTAAATGGGGGCTGTGATAGCGACATTTGATATAAGGGGGTACTCTGATGGTGACATCTGATGTAAGGGGGCACTCTGATGGGGACCCTGATGTAAGGGGGCACTCTGATGGGGACCCTGATGTAAGGGGGCACTCTGATGGGGACCCTGATGTAAAAGGAGAACTTTGATGAGTACTCATGATGTAAATGGGGGCTGTGATAGGGACATTTGATATAAGAGGGCACAGGCTCTGTTTATCCACCTAAATCTAATGATATCAAAATACATACTAGTGTTTCCCAGGTCATGACACTGTGTGACAGACTGTCAGTGATTCACACACAGTGTTGTCATTATGCCCCCTGACTTTTTATACTGCACCCCCAGATCAGATAAGCTAGATCCAGCCCTGCTTAAGGTGGACCTTCACCCAGAAAAACTAATTTTGCTCCAACCCTCTCCCTCACACTTTTTCTTTATTTCTTGCTTTAAAATGATATTGCACCCCATCCACGAGTTCACAGATGTGCTGTCCTTCAGTACCCAGCAGAGACCTTCAGGGTGTGTTCAAATAATGCCGGCACATCGGTATATAAGAGCAAAGCGGTTGTTCTTTATTATAGACAGTGAAATAGAGCCAAGAGCATTTCCAATGCGTTTCGGGCCTTTCAGGCCTTACCCCTGGTGAACATCTGTGTGGGTGGTGCGGCTGCGGATCCGCACAACAATCTGTGCAGCCTCACCAACTGCACAGCGGAATGCGGACCCGCGGGCTGGTGCCATTAGTTCTAATGGCAGGCCTCCCACACTGGAAATCACAACCGTACTGGGAACCGAGGTTCCTGTGCGGGCTGCGTTTTCTGAAGATGTGCAGGGACTTCTTTCCTGTGTGTCCCGGGGCATGGGAGTCCATTCAAATGAATGGGCTCTCGTGCTCACACAAAACTCAGCCTGCAGGAACACGGAGATGTTAACCTAGCCTTAATCATGGTAAATATATAGGCATACCACAACTTATAAAGTACTAAAATCGCATGTGCAAAAAAGAAGGAGGAGTGACCATGGAAACATCCAATAAAGTATCCAGAAAAATTATACACAAATCAAGTGCCTATTTAAAAATTGTAGAAAATCCATATATTACCAACTGCATACATGAGGTTATAGAAGAAAGAAAATGAATACATTTATAAAAACACTACTTACACTATATTGCCAAAAGTATTGGGCCAGCCTCCACATCATTGAATTCAGGTGTTCCAATGACATCCATGGCCACAGGCGTATAAAATCAAGCCCCTAGGTGTGATAATTTTGACAGAGATATGGACACGGACAACCATTTTGCTAAGATCCACCATCTTGTATCAGACTCTGCAAATATCATTCTCTCTCCCTCCAGCCCCCTCCCCTTGCAAGGAACGTGGTCTGTGTGTGTGCTGAGTTCAGGAGTGCACAGGGCACAGCTGGATAAGCTTTATGGTTGTAAACCCAATTAGCTGGTTTCATGATGTTTGAAAGACTCTTGCCTTGGCCTGGTCGTAAAGCTATAAATCAGTCAATCACATGACATGAAAAGCATTCCAGAATGGCAGTAAAACATATATCCCACTTGAAACCACTTTTTCATACAAATGCATAAATCCCGACAGGAACAAGGTACAAGCAAACAAAGCATATATTGAGATAGGTCAGTTTAATACGAGTCACCTGATACCTTACACCCCTATGTGGCACCTACACGAGAGAAGAAAGCAATATGTCTTTGTCAGGAATGGACTGGCCAGCTATGGTGGGACTCACCTGCCTTTTGATCTGCAGTACTAGGGCTGGCCAGCGGGTGTTCCCAGCAATCAGAGACTCAACTTTGCAGCCAGCTAACACCTGTAACTGATTATGCTGGGGTATTTAAGGGATAAATTAGATAAATGCATAACCTGCTACAGTAAAAATGTGGTATATCTTCTTGAATGTTCTTGTAAACTCCAGTATGTGGGACGTACTACCAGACGCCTACGTGATAGACTGAGAGAACATATTAACAACATTAAAAAGGGGTATAAAGATCACTCATTGTCTTATCACTTTAAATGTAAACACAAAAATGACCCATCATCTTTACAGTTTGTTGGGATAGACATGGTACAACCCCATTGGAGAGGGGTAAATAAACTGCGTGGAGTCTCACAGCTCGAAACACGCTGGATATATGAGCTGCAGACTTTACACCCTAAAGGCCACAATATAGACATAGATCTAAATTGTTTTATCAATAACAGCTAAACTCTATGGACCCTCTCTTTTTATTGTTTTTTATGTATGGTTTATCGTCATGTCGAGAGAATAGGATATGATGATATTATCATTTTATTGTACTGTTCCTTGGTTCAGTTTTAGGTTTATAGTTCTAGTGTCACTGATTGGCACTGATAACAATTAAAAGGATATAGCTACTTGCATTATGTACAATTTTATGTATATTTTTAGTATGGACTTATGTATGCCCATTGTCTTGTTGCCTATTAGCAGATTTTCTGTTTTATGAATATTACATGCACATGGATTTTTTATGAAGTGGTTTATATGCTAGCGCTACACGTATTGTATTGATTCGTCTTGCCCTTTAATTTGGTCAATTGGAAGGCACTTACCTAACATATATGAAATTGGCAGTTTGATCTAACACCGAAGTGAGACCATTAAGGGGGTGTAATGCTGTTATTAATAATGACAGCTGGCCGGCTTTACGTGCTGCTATTGTAACGGTATGTATAAGCAATGGAACTAATGAAAAATGGCGCCCATATCGATATCCGGGTGTCCTCAGGTCGCACTTCTAGAATATGGCGCCCTTTCTACTGCGCATGCGCTTAGCATATAAATGTACGACGCACGGCTCGGTGTTCATTGGCAAATCCCCCCAGACGACGTGCGTGTGCACGAAACGCGTAGGAGGAGCCAGGAACGCCGTGACGTCACGCCGCCGGAGCATCGTGGAGCTCCGGCGGCCATCTTTACCACTGGACGGTCAGTCCGTTTTTGTATACACCGCTGTGTACTTTCGATGCTAGATGTAATAAAACCTCTGTTATCACCTACTACACTATGGAGGCGTCCTTGTTTTGACTCCCTTGGGGAGTATTCATTTGCAGCCATCACTGGGTAAGGAACGTATGCGGTCCTCAGGGAGAAGTCCACAGGCTACCTATCAAGGGACCACACAGAATCCTCCAGGAGCTCGTGAGGGAGGCTAGTACACTATCCTATCCTGACCGGCTGATGTCTCTAAAGGGGAATATATAATTACTAAACGCTCATTTTCCTGGGTGTTCTGGTGAGTGTGCATTCTCTCAGCACTATTTTGCACAACGCCTGAGCACCAGCAGTGCAGGACAGAGAAGAAATCACTAAAAGTCACCCCTTTTATGAACTGTCATATTTATTTATTTAGACATTTACTCATGTGAATCACCTATCTGTCTTCATTGGTATATTTGTGTTTTTGTAGCGCTACATTTTTTGACTTATGGTATTTTCATGGTGTATGGTAACCTGATGTATAGCTGCTGCAATTAGGTGCGCTCGTATACACATTTTTTCTTTATTTAAGGGATGGCCAGACCCACAGACTCTGCCTTGGTGTGTGTTTGTCCTGGGCCCTGCATCCTGTTTCTGTCCTGCATCCTGTTTCTGAACCGCTGCTGACTTCTCCTGCTCTGATCCCGGCTCGCTCCTGACCACCCCTCTGTCTGACACTCTGTACCACGCTGCTTGCTACCTGTTCTGATCCCTGGCTTGTGACCCTGACCAATCTCTGCTTGCTCCCCCTGTACCTACCTGCCCTATTGATATTGACCCGGCCTGCCTGACGACGCTTGCTTGTATGTACTGTTATCTGTGGGTGGTTTGGTTTGGTTTGTTTGCACTGTATTATGTTTTAGTATTGCACTGCGTTTATGTTTGTATTGTTAGTGTTAATAAATTATATTGTTTATAACATATCTGAGGTCTCCGTTTCCCTGCGTCAGTCACACATCTCTGGTCACACCTGGGAGCCCTGACATTACACCAAGGCCAATCCTGACCAGAAGTGGCTGCACAGGGAAGCCATCTTGGCTTGTTGATGGGAAGGATGGATCTGGATGAGGTTGAGTATTTATCTCTGCTAGTGCTTGATGACAGAGAGTATGCTTATCAGACTCTGAAGGAGTATCCCCGGGATGAACTGCTAGAATGTATACGGCTCGCTCATGTTCTAGTAGATCAGGGCACGGATTTCTCTATGGTGCAGCCATTGATTCAGGTTTGTGTTGAGTTGGTTTCATCTGGTTCCCCCGAATGCAGGGATGAATTTTTGCCACCATTTAGTGCAGACCAGGTAGAGTCCCTGGTGTGGTTATTAGAGGATGATGTGGGTTACTTTCTGGAGCGTTATTCCACATGTTCACCACAGACACTAAGAGATTGTATAAACGCAGTGCAGTCATTGACCAGACAGGCTTTGTGTAAGCTCAGCTTTGTTCAACCCCTACTGCAGACATGGACAGACTTGTTGCACCCAGCCTCAGTCAGCTTACAAAAACCCAGTCCTGCTTCTAACTCTACTCCTGTATTCCCACCAGCTCCTCCAGTTACAGCCCAGTATACTTGGCTATCTACCGCATGTCAGTACCCTGTTCCCACTCGCTGCACCTATCCTGCCTTTAACCCTGTAAAAAAGCCCTCTGTAGCAACTGCTCCCTCTCCTGTTCCATCCTCCAGTTTTTCTCTGTCTCCAGCTGCTCCATTCGTTTGCAGACCTGCGTTTACTTGCAGTGCTCCAGTAGTTAAAACCAGAAAAAAGCGAAAATTCTTTCCAACCAATACCATCCTGCCAGTATCCAAACCGGTGAACCTGCCTTCCGTGACTCAGCCTGAAGCCTCTACTCAGCCGGATGCCTCTCCTCAGCCGGATGCCTCTCCTCAGCCGGATGCCTCTCCTCAGCCGGATGCCTCTCTTCAGCCGGATGCCTCTCTTCAGCCTGATGCCTCTCCTCAGCCTGATGCCTCTCCTCAGCCTGATGCCTCTCCTCAGCCTGATGCCTCTCCTCAGCCTGATGCCTCTCCTCAGCCTGATGCCTCTCCTCAGCCTGAAGCCTCTCCTCAGCCTGAAGCCTCTCCTCAGCCTGAAGCCTCTCCTCAGCCTGATGCCTGCATTCAGCCTGATGCCGCTACTCAGCATGATGAACTGATCCAGCCCGACGATCCTATTAGGCCAGTTGACTTGATGCCCGCTGTTGATCCAGATGATCCGGTACCTGATCCAGTGCCCGCTGTCGTGCCAATTGACTCAGAGCCCGCTGTCATACCTGGTGACCCGGTGCCCACTGCCTTGCCAGATGACGCGGTGCCCGCTGGCAAGCCAAATGACCTGATGCCTGGTGACCCAGTGCCCGCTGTCATACCTGGTGAACCGATGCCCGCTGTCGAGCCAGACAATCCGATACCTGATGACCCGGTGCCCACTGTCGTGCCTGTTGACTCGGAGCCCACTGTCTTGCCAGACGACTCGGTGCCCGCAGTCTTGCCAGACGACTCGGTGCCCGCAGTCTTGCCAGACGACTCGGTGCCCGCAGTCTTGCCAGACGACTCGGTGCCCGCAGTCTTGCCAGACGACTCGGTGCCCGCAGTCTTGCCAGACGACTCGATGCCCGCAGTCTTGCCAGACGACTCGGTGCCCGCAGTCTTGCCAGACGACTCGGTGCCCGCAGTCTTGCCAGACGACTCGGTGCCTGCTGTTCCGCCAGTTGACTCGATGCCCGCTGTTCCGCCAGTTGACTCGATGCCCGCTGTTCCGCCAGTTGACTCGGTGCCCGCAGTCTTGCCAGTTGACTCGGTGCCCGCTGTTCCGCCAGTTGACTCGGTGCCCGCTGTTCCGCCAGTTGACTCGGTGCCCGCTGTTCCGCCAGTTGACTCGGTGCCCGCTGTTCCGCCAGTTGACTCGGTGCCCGCTGTTCCGCCAGTTGACTCGATGCCCGCTGTTCCGCCAGTTGACTCGATGCCCGCTGTTCCGCCAGTTGACTCGATGCCCGCTGTTCCGCCAGTTGACTCGGTGCCCGCAGTCTTGCCAGGCGACTCGGTGCCTGCTGTTCCGCCAGTTGACTCGGTGCCCGCTGTTCCGCCAGTTGACTCGGTGCCCGCTGTTCCGCCAGTTGACTCGATGCCCGCTGTTCCGCCAGTTGACTCGATGCCCGCTGTTCCGCCAGTTGACTCGGTGCCCGCTGTTCCGCCAGTTGACTCGGTGCCTGCTGTTCCGCCAGTTGACTCGGTGCCCGCTGTTCCGCCAGTTGACTCGGTGCCCGCAGTCTTGCCAGACGACTCGGTGCCCGCAGTCTTGCCAGACGACTCGGTGCCCGCAGTCTTGCCAGACGACTCGGTGCCCGCAGTCTTGCCAGACGACTCGGTGCCCGCAGTCTTGCCAGACGACTCGGTGCCCGCAGTCCCGCCAGTTGACTCGATGCCCGCTGTTCCGCCAGTTGACTCGGTGCCCGCAGTCTTGCCAGACGACTCGGTGCCCGCAGTCTTGCCAGACGACTCGGTGCCCGCAGTCTTGCCAGACGACTCGGTGCCCGCTGTTCCGCCAGTTGACTCGATGCCCGCAGTCTTGCCAGACGACTCGGTGCCCACTGTCGTGCCTGGTGACTCGGTGCCCGCCGCTTCGTCTGGGGGTCCGATGCCTGTCGCTCCGCCTGAGGGCCCGAGACCTGTAGTTCCGCCTGGGGGTCCGGCGCCCGCCGTTCCGCCTGGGGGTCCGAGGCCTGTCGCCCCGCCTGGGGGTCCGATGCCTGTCGCCCCGCCTGGGGGTCCGATGCCTGTCGCCCCGCCTGAGGGCCCGAGACCTGTAGTTCCGCCTGGGGGTCCGGCGCCCGCCGCTCCGCCTGGGGGTCCGATGCCTGTCGCCCCGCCTGGGGGTCCGATGCCTGTCGCCCCGCCTGGGGGTCCGATGCCTGTCGCCCCGCCTGGGGGTCCGATGCCTGTCGCTCCGCCTGAGGACCCGAGACCTGTAGTTCCGCCTGGGGGTCCGATGCCTGTCGCCCCGCCTGGGGGTCCGAGGCCTGTCGCCCCGCCTGGGGGTCCGAGGCCTGTCGCCCCGCCTGGGGGTCCGAGGCCTGTCGCTCCGCCTGAGGGCCCGAGACCTGTAGTTCCGCCTGGGGGTCCGGCGCCCGCCGCTCCGCCTGGGGGTCCGAGGCCCGTCGCCCCGCCTGGGGGTCCGAGGCCCGTCGCCCCGCCTGGGGGTCCGATGCCTGTCGCTCCGCCTGAGGGCCTGAGACCTGTAGTTCCGCCTGGGGGTCCGGCGCCCGCCGCTCCGCATGGGGGTCCGAGGCCCGTCGCCCCGCCTGGGGGTCCGATGCCTGTCGCTCCGCCTGAGGGCCCGAGACCTGTAGTTCCGCCTGGGGGTCCGGCGCCCGCCGCTCCGCATGGGGGTCCGAGGCCTGTCGCCCCGCCCGGGGGCCCGGTGCCTGTCGCTCCGCCTGGTGGCCCGCTGCCTGCTGCTTCGCCTGGTAGCCCGATGTGCCTCTGCCCGGGGTCCTGCCCGATGTGCCTCTGCCCGGAGTCCGGCCCGATGTGCCTCTGCCCGATGTGCCTCTGCCCGGAGTCCGGCCCGATGTGCCTCTGCCCGATGTGCCTCTGCCCGGAGTCCGGCCCGATGTGCCTCTGCCCGGAGTCCAGCCCGGTGTGCCTCTGCCCGGTGTGCCTCTGCCCGGAGTCCAGCCCGATGTGCCTCTGCCCGGAGTCCTGCCCGGTGTGCCAGTCTTTGATATCCCGCCAGTTACCAGACCCGGGCGGTGGAACATTTTTCCCAGCTAGGACTGTTTGGAGCGTCCTGAGGCCGCTCCTTGAGGGGGGGGTACTGTCAGGAATGGACTGGCCAGCTATGGTGGGACTCACCTGCCTTTTGATCTGCAGTACTAGGGCTGGCCAGCGGGTGTTCCCAGCAATCAGAGACTCAACTTTGCAGCCAGCTAACACCTGTAACTGATTATGCTGGGGTATTTAAGGGATGGCCAGACCCACAGACTCTGCCTTGGTGTGTGTTTGTCCTGGGCCCTGTATCCTGTTTCTGTCCTGCATCCTGTTTCTGAACCGCTGCTGACTTCTCCTGCTCTGATCCCGGCTCGCTCCTGACCACCCCTCTGTCTGACCCTCTGTACCACGCTGCTTGCTACCTGTTCTGATCCCTGGCTTGTGACCCTGACCAATCTCTGCTTGCTCCCCCTGTACCTACCTGCCCTATTGATATTGACCCGGCCTGCCTGACGACGCTTGCTTGTATGTACTGTTATCTGTGGGTGGTTTGGTTTGTTTGCACTGTATTATGTTTTAGTATTGCACTGCGTTTATGTTTGTATTGTTAGTGTTAATAAATTATATTGTTTATAACATATCTGAGGTCTGCGTTTCCCTGCGTCAGTCACACATCTCTGGTCATACCTGGGAGCCCTGACAGTCTTTATCTGGAACGGTAAAATATGTCATATTTGATGTCTGGATGTTCAGGATATCATTCTGCATATTAATCTACCAGTGGCTAGGCTGCTACATGTACCTAGTGAAGGTTATTGGCCATGGTATAAACTTATGAGGGATTTGGTCATAGCCTGAGTCCCTGCCTAAACACCCCTCCCCAAATGAGGCGATTGGTTCTCTGCTTTAAGGAGACACCCTGCTGGGTTCCTAGAAAAAAGGCTGTCATGCCTGGAGAGAAAGATGAAGAGATTCTCCCTTTTAACATCAGGAACCAACCTTGGGAGAAAAGGTACCCTTTTGATCAGGACACTTGAACGCTGCTTAAACCCAGGACTTCTGCAAGTATCCTACCTTCTTAAACTTCTTTCTGTTATCTCTCTGTTGTGTTATTGCTCTCTCTATTTATATATATATATATATATTAGTTACATCTTTTCTGTAAATATTTTTATTGCACCATTTTGACTTTTTTAGTAATAAATCCTATTTTCTGAAAAGTGTTGAACTGTTTCTAAAGCTCTTTAATGCAAACTAAGAATCCCTGTCTCTGAAGAGTGCTACTGTGAGTTTTAAAACCTCTGGATACATCTGTCTGCGGTGACATTGTGTATACAGATGCTTATTCAAACATGAGAGTGTTACTGCTAAGATTTGTGAGTTTTCTCCTTCTCTGTAAAAAGGTGGTGGTGGAAGTGTGAAGGGTTAATTGCGTAATTAACCTGACCCAGTAACAATCGCTCTCAGGCTGTTGGCACCTAGATTGGGATCCAGTGAGCTGGAAAATCTTGGTGCAGGGTGCAGCTGAGAGTGGCATTGTTACGCAAGTGGCAGCGTGGTTTTAGATTGGCTAGTCCCTCGGTCACAAGTTGGTGAGAATGGCTGGGGTCTGACACCACGCCCGTCACACTAGGCATGCAGACTACTTCTACAAACATTGGTGAAAGAATGGGTCGCTCTCAGGAGCTCAGTGACTCCAAGCGTGGTCCCATGATAGGTGGCCACCTGTGCAATAAGTCCATCCGTGACATTTCCTGGCCACTAAATATTCTACGCTCAACTGTTAGTGGGATTATAACAAAGTGAAAGCAACTGGGAACAACAGCAACTCAGCCACCAAGTGGTAGGCCACGTAAAATGACAGATCGGGGTCAGCGCATGCTGAATTGCACAGTGCGCAGATGTCGCCAACTGTCTGCAGAATCAATAGCTAAAGACCTCCAAACTTGGTGTGGCCTTCAGATTAGCACAACAACAGTGCGTAGAGAGCTTCATGGAATGGGGTTTCCATGGCTGAGCAGCTGCATCCAAGCCTTACATCACCAAGTGCAATGCAAAGCTTGTGGTGTAAAGCACGCCGCCACTGGACTCTAGAGAAGTGGAGACGTGTTCTCTGGAGTGACCAATCATTTTTCTCTGTCTGGCAAGCCGATGGACGTGTCTGGGTTTGGCAGTTTCCAGGAGAACGGTACATGCCTGACTGCATTGTACCAAGTGTAAAGTTTGGGGGAGGGGGGATTATGGTGTGATGTTGTTCTTCAGGGGTTGGGCTTGGCCCCCTAGTTCCAGTGAAGGGAACTCTTAAGGCATCAATATACCAAGACATTTTCGACAATTTCATGCTCCCAACTTTGTGGGAAGAGTTTGGCGATGGCCCCTTCATGTTCCAACATGACTGCAGACCAGTGCACAAAGCAAAGTCCATAAAGACATGGATGAGCGAGTTTGGGGTGGAGGAACTTGACTGGCCTGCACAGAGTCCTGACCTCAACCCCATAGAACACCTTTGGGATGAATTAGAGTGGAGACTGAGCCAGGCCTTCTCGTTCATCATCAGTGCCTGACCTCACAATGGTGTCAGTGGTAGGAATAGTGCCCCATCGTTGGTATCAGTGGGAGGAATAGTGCCCCATCATTGGTGTCAGTGGGAGGAATAGTACCCCATCATTGGTATCAGTGGGAGGAATAGTGCCTCATCGTTGGTATCAGTGGGAGGAATAATGCCTCATCATTGGTATCAGTGGGAGGAATAGTGCCCTATCGTTGGTATCAGTGGGAGGAATAGTGCCCCATCATTGGTGTCAGTGGGAGGAATAGTGCCCCATCATTGGTATCAGTGGGAGGAATAGTGCCCCATCATTGGTATCAGTTGGAGGAATAGTGCCTCATCATTGGTATCAGTGGGAGGAATAGTGCCCCATCATTGGTGTCAGTGGGAGGAATAGTGCCCCATCATTGGTATCAGTGGGAGAAATAGTGCCCCATCATTGGTGTCAGTGGGAGGAATAGTGCCTCATCATTGGTATCAATGGGAGGAATAGTGCCTCATCATTGGTATCAGTGGGAGGAATAGTGCCTCATCATTGGTATCAGTGGGAGGAATAGTGCCTCATCATTGGTATCAGTGGGAGGAATAGTGCCCCATCATTGGTGTCAGTGGGAGGAATAGTGCCTCATCATTGGTATTAGTTGGAGGAATAGTGCCTCATCATTGGTATCAGTGGGAGAAATAGTGCCCCATCATTGGTATCAGTGGGAGGAATAGTGCCTCATCGTTGGTATCAGTGGGAGGAATAGTGCCTCATTGTTGATGTCAGTAGCAGTAATTATGCCTCATTGTTGATGGGAGGAAAGGAATAGTGTGTCATACCAGTTGGAGGAAAAGTGCCCCGAGGGCCGGATAAAGGCAAGCAAAGGGCCACATCCGGCCCCCAGGCTCTAGTTTGGAGACCACTGCTTTAGAGAATCAAAAGAATGTTCCAAAACCAAAAATTTTCCCCGCCTATGGCCAACTTTATTAACATTGAAAATGGCGGCGTTACATTTGCCAGCAACAGTCAATGCTTTCAAATGCTGATTTATCGATTTAATTGGTGATTGCCCTTTGTCCCATACTTGATTTCGATCCCTTGCCCACATTCGCCATGTGCCCATGACCAGCATATGAGCATTTTAACCTAAAATCTGCCTTTGGGGGGCATTCGCACCTAGCAATTCAAACTGGTATATTCCCCATTAATAGCCTGGCCAGATACAAGCCATCACCTATTGACTATGGTCAAATGTAAGCGCATGCACCAGACTGACAACTCATGGGGCCCCCGGGCAATAGGGGATCATGGGGCCCCTGTGTCCTTGCCCATACTCAAGAAAGCCTATGAAAAAGGTACCAGGGGCATCTCATGGGGCCCCCTACTGACCCCGGGCCCTCGGGCAGAGCCCGAGTTTCCAAATGGTCAGTCCGCCCCTGGCATGCACATGCTCATTTTTACTAAATATTCCCCGTAGGCGAGGATGTTTTTTTTTTTCTCACATTCTGTCTTTTTTTGAAACAGGACTTTTTTTGTGCATTTCTAATCCACTTGATTTATTATGGCCGATTCAATCTCCTTTTCCAAGACACTACAAATGCATATTTTGTTTTGGCTGCACGAAGCAGTGGGCACCTAACGAAAAGGGCCTGCTGACCCGGGCAATTAGCTGGAGGAAGACAGCTTGCTCAGTAGGTACGAGGCGGTGAGATCGATGCCAGCATCGTCCCGCTGACTGTAGTGGAAAATGTTCCGTGCCATCGTTATGGCTTTTAAGCCCACAGAGCCAAGCTTTTCAAAATCCCTGCAAGTCCAGACAATACGTTGCACTTTCAGTTTTTCCTTTTTTTTTTTTTTTTTTATTATGAAGCACTTTGTGTGTTTGTAAAATTGTAATCCTGGAAAAGGAGTTACAGCCCTTATTTTGGATGACGTTTATGTAATCTTTTTTATACTTTAGTAAAAAAAAAAAAAAAAAAGTATTTTAAAAAAAGCCCCTAGGCCTCATGCACTTGGGACGGTAAATAATGCCGCTGTTACAGGCGGTTGACCTTTTTTTTCAGCCTCTAAACACACCTCTATGTTAGCCTATGTGGCCATGCGCACATAGGCATTTCCAGGCATATTACAAGAGGAGCATTTAGAGGCTGGGGAAAAAAAACACCACCAGCATGTTTAGGTGAGGACAGGGGTGGACTGACAACTCATGGGGCCCCGGGCAATAGGGGATCATGGGGCCCCTGTGTCCTTGCCCAAACTCAAAAAAGCCTATGAAAAAGGTACCAGGGGCATCTCATGGGGCCCTCTACTGACCCCGGGCCCTCAATAGGGGATCATGGGGCCCCTGTGTCTTTGCCCAAACTCAAAAAAGCCTATGAAAAAGGTACCAGGGGCATCTCATGGGGCCCCCTACTGACCCCGGGCCCTCAATAGGGGATCATGGGGCCCCTGTGTCCTTGCCCAAACTCAAAAAAGCCTATGAAAAAGGTACCAGGGGCATCTCATGGGGCCCCCTACTGACCCCGGGCCCTCAATAGGGGATCATGGGGCCCCTGTGTCCTTGCCCAAACTCAAAAAAGCCTATGAAAAAGGTACCAGGGGCATCTCATGGGGCCCCCTACTGACCCCGGGCCCTCAATAGGGGATCATGGGGCCCCTGTGTCCTTGCCCAAACTCAAAAAAGCCTATGAAAAAGGTACTAGGGGCATCTCATGGGGCCCCCTACTGACCCCAGGCCCTTGGGCAGTGCCTGAGTTTCCAAATGGTCAGTCCGCCCCTGGTGAGGAGTGTTTGGGCAGAAAAAACGCTGATTGCGCCCAAACTAGTGGTGCATTGAAATGAGAATTCTGGACAGAAAATTCAGGAAGCATTTGGCTGCAAAATGAAACCGAAACCAAAATAGACAGGTAAAAAAAAAAAATTATATATAATTGTATTATATTCGACTTTTTAATTATTATCATTAATTTCAATGTATATGAATTGAAAAAATACAATCCAGTAACGTAAAATAACTTTTAATGAAAGTAACACACAAAAATTGGGCAGAAAATAAAATGAAACATATATAAACAAAAGTCAATGGGACGCAATATTGCATTGACGTCAATGGGTTGCGGTTTTGCATTGAAGTCAATGGGACGCGATTTTGCATTGAAGTCAATAGGACGTGATTTTTCCATTAAAGTCAATAGGGGGGCGTTTTTGCATTGAAGTCAATGGGAAGCGATTTTGTATTGAAGCAAAATGGGACGCGATTTTACATCGTAGTCAATGAGATGTGATTTTGCAATAAAGTCACTGGGACACTATTTTGCATTGAAGTCAATGAGACGTGATTTTTTTATTGAAGTCAATTGGATGCAATTTTGCATTGAAGTCAATGAGACGTGATTTTGCATTGAAGTCAATTATCATTATGATTATAATTAAAATAAGAAAAACTTAAACAGAGGTGTTTTTGCATTGAAGTCAATGTGACGCGACTTTGCATTGAAGTCAATGGGATGTGATTTTGCAATGAAGTCACTGGGACACTATTTTGCATTGAAGTCAATGAGACGTGATTTTGTATTGAAGTCAATGGGATGCGATTTTGCATTGAAGTCAATTATCATTATGATTATAATTAAAATAAGAAAAACTTAAACAGAGGCGTTTTTGCATTGAATTCAATGTGACGCGACTTTGTATTGAAGTCAATGAGATGTGATTTTACAATTAAGTCACTGGGACACAATTTTGCAAAGAAATCAATGATACGTGATTTTGCATTGAAGTCAATGGGATGCGATTTTGCATTGAAGTCAATTATCATTAGGATTATAATTAAAATAAGAAAAACCTTAAACACAGGTGTTTTAGCATTGAAGTCAATGTGACGCGACTTTGCATTGAAGTCAACTGGATGTGATTTTGCAATGAAGTCACTGGGACACGATTTTGCATTGAAGTCAATGAGACGTGATTTTGCATTGAAGTCAATGGGATGTGATTTTGCATTGAAGTCAATTATCATTATGATTATAATTAAAATAAGAAAAACTTAAACAGAGGCATTTTTGCATTGAAGCCAATGGGATGTGATTTTACATTGAAGTCAATGAGACGTGATTTTGCATTGAAGTCAAAGGGACGCAGTTTTGCATTGAAGTCAATTATCATTATTATTATTATAATAATTGAAATAAAAAAAACTTAAACAGAGGTGTTTTTGAATTGAAGTCAATGGGACGCGATGTTGCATTGAAGTCAGTGGGATGCGATTTTGCATTTAAGTCACGGGGACGTGATTTTGCATTGAAGTCAATGGGGGGGGGCAATTTGCATTGAAGTCAATGGGAGGTAATTTTGCATTGAAGTCAATAGGAGACTTGATTTTGTCTCTCATTTATCATTAGTGGCACCTTTTTATTTTTTTTTAGCAGCAAAACGCAGATAGCCCTATTTTCGACCAATAATTTTGGCGGTCGATATACCGGTGCATCACTAGCCCAAATGCACCTAAACACTAGGAGCATCAAGCACTTGGGCGTTCATTCATTCCAATGGCTATAAATGAATATTCTGGCCAATGGAATGAATGAACACCAAAACGTGGGACATGTCTATGTGTGTCTTAACGCACCTAAATACGTTGGTAAAACGCAGCTTTAGGTAGGCTTTTAAGCTGCTTTTTACTCTCGTGAAAAGGCATCAAGTGAAGGAAAATGTGCGCATGATGCCTTCTACTATATATACCTTTAGTTCTCATGCTCATGGATGGTGAAAGCCTAAAAATAATCTGGGCGGAAAGTTCCAGCCAGGGGTGGACTGACCATTTGGAAACTCGGGCACTGCCCAAGGGCCGGGCTCAGTAGGGGACCCCATGAGATGCCCCCGGTACCTTTTTCATAGGCTTTCTTGAGTATGGGAAAGGACACAGGGGCCCCATGATCCCCTATTGCCTGGGGGCCCCATGAGTTGTCAGTCCGCCCCTGATTCCAGGTATTTTCCAGCAGCGTAAGCCTGCCATACAAGTGACTGGCTGTACACAGCGATACTCTGGTAAACGCCAATGCTTATGTACATTGGCATTTACCCACACATGGGCGTGCAAGGCTGTTCCTAAACATGGAAGTTTCATGTTGGGAAAATATGTTGTATGCAATAGAATGGGTAAAAGCTGATGCACATTGGCAAGAGTACGGCCGTATACAGCCATTCACTTGTATGGCAGGCTGTATGTGGCATCCGAGGCTCCCTGGGAGCTGGAAAATGCCTGGAATTTTATGCCCAGCATATTTTCAGCCTCTCACCCTCTGTGTGCCTGAGGAACAAATACAGTTTAATGAATAAAAAAAACCAAAAAACACAATATCCCTCATTTTTTTTGTAAAATATAAAAAGAGGATGTTACGGCGAGTAAATAGATACCTAACGTGTCCGACCTTAAAATTGCACATGCTCATGGGATGGGGACAAACTACGGTACTTAAAAAAATCTCCATAGGTGAAGCTTTAAAAGATTTTTACAGATTACCTGTTTAGAGTTCCAGAGAAGGTCTAGTGCTGGAATTATTGCTCTCACTCCAACGTTCGCAGCGATAGCTCACATGTGTGCTGCAAACACCATTTACATATGCGCGTGCGACTTGCGTGTGCATTCACTTCTGCGCGCAGCATGGAGGGATGGGGGCACTTTACATTTTTTTATTATTTATTTTATCTTTTATTTTTACACTGTCCCTTTATTTATTTATTTGTTTTATCACATTTATTCCTATTACAAGGAATATAAACATCCCATGTAATAGAAACAAGCATGACAGGTCCTCTTTAAGGAGAGATCTGGGGTCAAAAAGTAGTGGGCTGGTTCTTGGAAGGAGTTCTGTGACTATAAGTGAGCCTTGATGAGTGGATGTCAGTCTAGAGCAGGAGCCTCCAAACTTTCTAGGCAAAGGGCCGGTTTACGGTCCTTCAGACTTTAGGGGGGATGGACTGTGGCCATTGGCATTAGAAAAGGTCTCGAAGTCAGTGGGGAAAAAACAATGACCCATCTTTGGCGTCAGTGGGGAGCAATTGTGCTCCATCATTGGTGTCAGAGGAATTGTGCCCCATCAGTGGTGTCACTGAGCCCAATTATTGGTGTCATATGAAGGATTAGTGCCCTATCATTGTTGTCATGGGGGGGGGGGGCAATTATGCCCCATAATTGGCGTCAGTGGGCCATATTGTTGGTGTCATTGAGAGGAATTGTGCCCAATTATTGGTGTCATATGAAGGAATAGTGCCCTATTATTGTTGAAATGGGGGGGAAATTACGCCCCATCATTGGTGTCAGTGGGCCATATTGTTGGTGTCATTGAGAGGAATTGTGCCCAATTATTGGTGTCATATGAAGGAATAGTGCCCTATCATTGTTGAAATGGGGGGGAAAATTATGCCCCATCTTTGGCATCAGTGGGCCATATTGTTGGTGTCATTGGGAGGAATTGCACCCAATTATTGGTGTCATATGAAGGAATAGTGCTCCATCATTGCTGTCATGTGGGGGACAATTATTCCCCATCATTGATGTCAGTGGGCCCCATTGTTGGTGTCATTGGGAGGAATTGTGCCCCATCATTAGTGTCAGTGGGGGGATTTATGCCCCATTGTTGGTATCAGTGAATTAAATAGTGCCCCAATGGCTGGATACAAGCGAGCAAAGGGCCACATCTGGCCCCAGGGTCACAGTTTGGAGAAAACTGGTCTAGAGCAGTGGACTCTCCTAGGCAGGCTGTATTTGCATGCAGATCACCCTAAATATCACTCACGTGGCGTGGCGTGGCGTGGCAGGGCAGAGACAGTCAGATTGAGGATGCTGGATGACCTCCAGCCAGGAAATGAGGCAGCTTCTGATGCATATGGTGAGAAGCTCACAGTGTGCAGTGAAATCAGAGTAAGCCATTTCAGTGCAGGAGGGGGGCCGGTACAACTGTGCAAGACTGAAGGGAGGGCCGGAGTTCAGCTTTAATTGCTTCCCTCTGATTATAAAGTGTGCTCATTCCTATCACACGCATCAAACAATCGGCATAGAATCTCATCATATACAGTGAAGGAAATAAGTATTTGCCCCCCTGCTGATTTTGAATGTGTGCCCCTCACTAAGAAATGATCGGTCTAAAAATCGAATGTTCGGTGTATTGTAACACTGAGAGATAGAATAGCAACACAAAATTCAGCAGAAATGCATGTCTAACAAATGATGACTGATTGGCATGTTCATGAGGGAAATAAGTATTTGATCCCCTTCACAAAACATGACTAAGGCTGGCCATACATTATACAATTATCTGCAGATTTTTGGTTTAGATTTACCAAAAACCATATAATAGGAGGACAAACCTAAACAACACTTTCAGTTGTATCCAATTAGGCAGGCCCTTGCACTACATAGTTGAAGGTAAATCTAAAGGAAATTGGGCAGAAAATCTGCGGATAATTGTATAATGTATGGCCAGCCTTAGTACTTGGTGGCCAATCTCTTGTTGGCAATCACCGAGGTTAGACATTTCCTGTAGTTGGCCCCCAGGTTTGCACACATCTCAGGAGGGATTTTGGCCCACTCCTCTTGGCAGATCCTCTCCAAGTCATTAAGGTTTGGTGGCTGATGTTTGGCAACTCGGACTTTCAGCTCCCTCCACAGATTTTCAGTCGGATTAAGGTCTGGAGACTGGCTAGGCCACTCCAGGACCTTAATGTGCTTCTTCTTGAGCCACTCTTTTGCTGCCTTGGCTGTGTTTTGGGTCATTGTCATGCTGGAACACCCATCCACGACCCGTTTTCAATGCCCTGGCTGAGGGAAGAAGGTTCTCACCCAAGATTTGACGGTACATTGCCCCGTCCATCGTCCCTTTTATGCAGTGCAGTTGTCCTGTCCCCTGAGCAGAAAAACACCCCCAAAGCAGAATGTTTCCACCACCATGTTTGACAGTTGGGATGGTGTTCTTGGGGTCATAGGCAGCATTTCTCCTCCTGCAAACACGGTGAGTTGAGTTGATGCCAAAGAGCTCGATTTTGGTCTCATCTGACCACAACACTTTCACCCAGTCCTCCTCTGCATCATTCAGATGTTCAGTGGCAAACTTCAGACAGGCCGGGACATGTGCTTTCTTGAGCAGAGGGACCTTGCAGACACTGCAGGATTTCAATCCTTGTCGGCGTAGTGTGTTACCAATTGTTTTCTTGGTCACTGTGGTCCCAGCTGCCTGGAGATCATTGACAAGATCCTCACGTGTAGTTCTGGGATGATTCCTCCCCGTTCTCATGATCATTGACACTCCACGAGGTGAGATCTTGCATGGTGCACCAGACCTAGGGAGACTGACAGTTGTTTTGTGTTTCTTCCATTTCTGAATGATTGCACCAACTGTTGTCACCTTCTCACCAAGCTGCTTGGCCATAGTTTGGTAGCCCAGTCCAGACTTGGACAGCTCTTTGGTCTTTGCCAAGGTGGAGAGTTTGGAATCTGATTGTTTGATTGCTCCTGTGGACAGGTGTCTTTTATACAGGTAACAAAATGAGATTAGCAGCACTCCCTTTAAGAGACTGCTTCTAATCTCAGCTTGTTACCTGACACCTGGTAGCCAGAAATCCTGCTGAATGATATGGGATCAAATACTTATTTCCCTCATGAACATGCAAATCAGTGCTTAATTTGTTAGACATGCATTGCTTTTGAATTTTTTTGTTGCTATTCTGTCTCTGTGTGCCAATACACCTATCATTTGATTTTTAGACCGATCATTTCCTTGTGAGTGGGCAAACATTCAAAATCAGCAGGGGATCAAATACTTATTTCCTTCACTGTAGCTCTTTTGGGGAAAAGTCAATGATATCAGCCAGAATTGTACCAGTTCCTATTAGAAAGGCAGAAATTCTGCAGGTTAGACGGAATAACCCCCAGCGATTCTTCACCGCCATAACAAATGGCAGAGCACCGCCAATGCGTCATGTAAATTTTCCTCCTTCATCCCAGCAGTGCCGGACCACCTATAGCTCCTCTTCCTGCACAACTCAGAATTGGTTTTCAGATTGAGTCTTTTCATGTGCTCGCCGTTGCCTCCATCCCGACCTCCCTTCATTATGTTCCTCCGTACGCCATCAACAGGGAAAAGCAAACATTGGCGACATAAACTGGAGCGGTATTGTTGATGAGCGGAGGGTTTAATTGATGATGGAGAGGTAGGTTTGCCGCAGAGTGAAGTGTCAATCATATTAATGACTGTCCCTTTGATGCCAGCTCACAGGATGGGGTCTGTGTTTGATTTACGATACCAGACCTAGAAAAAGAAGAAGGCGGCGGCGGCGGCGAGGCGCATTCAACATTCATTACTAGTCCTCCTGCAAAGTTCTGCCGCATGTGCCCGCCATTGACCTATGGTAATGTTTTTGGGCAACTTAAAAGAGACCCTGTCACCAGGACATTTACTTCATCAAAAATCTTCCCAAAACGTGCGTTTATTGTATTTTATTTACTTGGAAAAACTGATTTATTTTAGGTACTTATATAGCGCCGTCAATTTACGCGATTCCCCCTGATGAAGCCACGTGACCTGGTGGCGTAACGCGTAGGGGAGGGGCTCTGACGTCATGACGCTTAAAGGAAAAGTTACAGCATGTATAAGCAGTGTTGATAACACACAGAGGATCAGTTAATATTGTACCAAAAAGCGATTTTATCACGTTTACCATGTGAGTGCACTATAATTTGTTTAAATAAATACATTTTAAAGGAGATACGGCACTATATTATATTCTTTGATTACATGACATCTACATTCATGGAGCAATAAGCCAAAAAGGAGTGAAGAGACCTCCTAGAGGAGAGAGGGATAACGCCATCCATCCATCCAACTCCAGGAGGAAAGGTCCAGCGGAACCCCCTGTTGGAAAAAGGGAATACTCCATCCATCCATCCATCCATCTGGGATAGGGATATATAAATCCACTCATTTCCAAGTCCAATTAAAGGGACTCAAGCTGTTTTTGACCTCACTTAACGGTTTGGTCATATAAATCAGGTGAGCACACCAGGGGCGGATTGACAACTCATGGGGCCCCCGGGCAATAGGGGATCATGGGGCCCCTGTGTCCTTGCCCAAACTCAAAAAAGCCTATGAAAAAGGTACCAGGGGCATCTCATGGAACCCCCTACTGACCCTGGGCCCTCAGACAGTGGCTGAGTTTACAAATGGTCAGTCCGCCCCTGGAGCGCACACTGGTGAAGGAGCACTTAACCACTTCATGTCCGGACACTTTTACCCCCTTCCTGTCCAGGCCAATTTTCAGCTCTATCACACTTTGAATGACAATTGCGCGGTCATGCAACACTGTACCCGTATGAATTTTTTAGCATTTTTTTTAGACAGGTAAAACTTTATTTTGGTGGTATTTATTCATCACTGGGATTTGTATTTGTTTTGCTATGTAAATGAAAATGTCCAAAAATTTTGAAAAAAGTGTTTTTCTTATAAAATTTTGCAAATAAATAATCTTTCTTCATAAATCTTGGCCAAAATTTATTCAGTTATCTTTTTAGTAAAAAAAAAAAAAATAACCCAAATTAGTTTATAACCAAAAATTATAATTTAAAAAAAAAATTTTTTACATTTTTATTTTTTTTTTATATTATTATTTATGGGGTTTTTTTTAACATACTGTCACCCTAGCAGTACAGATGAAGATGTTTTTTTTTTTTTTACACTGATTGCTTTTACACCCATAAAGGCTGTAAAAGCAATAATTTCTCCTCTCTGGCTGCATTCTTGCATCCATTGAGAAATACTATGAGAGCTGTGATTGGTCACAGCTTGTCACATGGTACAAAGCTGTTGTGAATAACCCTGTACTATGTGATCTCAGAGATCATTCACAGATTTCAGTCGTAGTAAGCAATGATGTCAGAAGTGACATCTTGTTTACACCTATTCATGTGATCACTGATTGGCCAATCAGTGATCACATGATCGAGGCCTCACCAGGGGCGGACTGACAACTCATGGGGCCCCCGGGCAATAGGGGATCATGGGGCCCCTGTGTCCTTGCCCACACTCAAAAAAGCCTATGAAAAAAGGTACCAGGGGCATCTCATGGGGCCCCTTACTGACCCCGGGCCCTCAATAAGGGATCATGGGGCCCCTGTGTCCTTGCCCAAACTCAAAAAAGCCTATGAAAAAGGTACCAGGGGCATCTCATGGGGCCCCCTACTGACCCCGGGCCCTCAATAGGGGATCATGGGGCCCCTGTGTCCTTGCCCAAACTCAAAAAATCCTATGAAAAAGGTACCAGGGGTATCTCATGGGGCCCCCTACTGACCCCGGGCCCTCGGGCAGTGCCCGAATTTCCAAATGGTCAGTTCGCCCCTGGGCCTCACACAGAGGTCCCGTATAGCGATCGTACACAGTGGGCACCGGATCGCGGTCCCGCGCGCTCCCAGGGAGCGTGCACAATCCAAAATGGTGGGCGCCATTTACGTACGGCAACCCGCCCCTGCACTGCCACCGTCCGGCCGTTTATATACAGCGGCCGGACAGGAAGTGGTTAAGTTAAAGTTTTTTTGGACTTTTTTATGTATCACTAGAGGAAAACACCTAAATGAAGCAAGGATTGTATTTAATATAATCACGCAGTTTCTGAAGGACTGCACACTAAAGTTGGACCCACATATGTTTTATATAATTTATTGAAAATATTTGGAATTTTATATTGTTTATTAATAAGTCCGTTGAGTATATTTCACATTTATGAGTGGAGCGCGACACGTTTTGCATTTGTTTTTGATTATAGTGACACACAATATGAGTATGTGTATGGTGTAGGCGACCCACTTTAATTATTTAGTCATTTTTTTTTTATGTTTATATCTTTTATAACACACACAAGTACATGTAAAAATATATAGCGTGTCATTTAACCTCTAGCATACATGGCACTTTTACCCCCTTCCTGCCCAGGCCAATTTCCAGCTTTCAGCGCTGTTGCACTTTGAATGACATTTGCGCGGTCATGCAACACTGTACCCATATGAAATTTTTATAATTTTTTTGGTGACAGATAGAGATTTATTTTGGTGGTATTTAATCACCTCTGGGATTTTAATTTTTTCTTAAACAAACCAAAAACCAATGAAAATTTTGAAGAAAAAAATTTTTTTTCTTCGTTTGTTAGAAAATTTTGTAAATAAGAGATTTTTCTCCTTCACTGATGTGCGCTAATTAGGCTGCACTGATGGGCACTGATAGGCTGCAGTGATGGACACTGATAGGTGGCACTGATGGGCACTGATGAGGAAGCACTGGTAGGTGGCACTGATGGGCATTTACAGGCATCACTGATGGGTACTGAAAGGCAACACTGATATATGGCACTGATAGGTGGCACTGACTGGCACTGTTAGGCAGCACTGATAGGCAGCACTGAGGGGCACTGATTGGCGGCACTGACTGGCACTGATAGGCAGCACTGATAGGTGGCACTGATTGGCACTGATAGGCAGCCAGCACTGATAGGTGGCACTGACTGGCACTGATGGGTGACACTGAAAGGCAGCTCAGATGGGCACTGATATGCGGCATTGATGTGGCACTAAAATGTGGCACTGATGGGCACTGGCAGGTGGCATGGATGAGCACTGAGAACTGGCACTGATAGACACTGACAGGTGGCACTGCTGGGGCTACACAGATCATCAGGGCACACTGATCATCAGTGCTCTGATGATCTGTGTGTACCTGTCCCCTCCGAGGAATGCCGATTACCAGCTCTCCGTTCCTCTCCTCTGTCAGCGTGACAGCTCATGGGGAGAGAAATGCCGATAACCGGCATTTCCCTGTTTACATGTGATCAGCTGTGATTGGACACAGCTGATCACATGACCGAGCCAACATCTTCGGCTCTTTCCATTGATCGGTGATCCGCTGTGTCTGAGGGACACAGCGCACCACTGATCGTCGTGCTGCGCGCTCCCAGAGCATGCGTCCGTCATTGTACTATATGGCGGGCGGGAGGCGGCTAAAGTAGTGTTTATATTTGGATATATTAATTTTTCACACATTAAATACACCATAGTAGCTCACAGGAACTCAGCTGTATATCAATTTACGCAGCGCTTTACGTATATATAAAACACAAGATATGAGGCAAGCGCAGATAAGATGGTAGCCGCTAGCACAAAAGGCAAGGTAACAAACCCGCAGTAATCAATTCAAATGTAAGTGCAGTGCTAAAGCTTAAATGACAAATGCAATCATAAAGTGCTTATGTGAATAGAAGTCTTCATACAATAAAAACATCTCAGATCATCTAAAATCATAGAATCATAAAAGACTCTAAAAATCTGAACATAAATAGTGAATATAAATAGTCCGTGGCACTACAGGTCACAGAAGTGCCAAGTGGCACGTGTGCTTTTTAGCAATATTAGTGATTATACATATTCTGTGGAACTACAGGTCACAGCAATGCCCGGTGATCGTGGAACTACAAGGTGCAGCAATACCAGCAGGGATGCTTGAGAGTGCTCATGATCCAACATTGGAAGCAGGGGCGGACTGACCATTTGGAAACTCAGGCACTGCCCGAGGGCCCGGGGTCAGTAGGGGGCCCCATGAGATGCCCCTGGTACCTTTCATAGGCTTTTTTGAGTTTGGGCAATCACACAGGGGCCCCATGATCCCCTATTGCTTGGGGGCCCCATGAGTTGTCAGTCCGCCCCTGATGGGAACCCACTACTTTACATGGATGTGCACTCCCCAGAACGCTACTTGTATCATCGCATTAATGCTGATCCTTATGGGGGGGTCTCAGGAAGCCATAAATAAGGACCGGACTTCTCCAGGGTCAGGGCTATGCAAAACCAGCAAAGGATCGTCATAGGGGGAGAAGCTCACCACAGGAGTCGAAGGTGTGGCAATATAGTGTAGTATTTATTGTAAACAGTTCAAATTAATCCATGTGGATGCAGCAAAGAGTTTAATGCATAAAAGCATACCAAGATGGCCGCTGCTCCAAACTCTGGCCGCGGCGGTGTGACGTCAGCACATAAGGCTCCTTCCAACGCATTTCGTGCCGATGCACATCTTCAGGGACACGCATACTAGCTACTAAGTTTGCATATATATATATACAGTTGCAAGAAAAAGTATGTGAACCCCTTGGGATTACATGGAGTTTTGCATGAATTGGGCATAAAATGTGCTCTGAACGTCATCTAAGTCACAACAATAGAAGAACACAGACTGCTGAACATAATACTACACAAACATTAGATGATGCCATGGTTTAATTGCACATAACATGTAAACATTCACAGTTCAGGGAGGTAAAAGTATGTGAGGCCCTAGCTTAATGACTTCTCCCAGAGCTAATTGGAGCCAGGAGTGAACCAACCTTGACTCCAATCAGTGTGATGATATTGGATGTGTTGCTGACAGCTGTCCTGCCCTTAAAAAACACACACCTGTTTTGGGTTTACTGGTTTCAAGAAGCACTGTCTGATGTGAACCATGCCTTGCAGAAAAGAGCTCTCAGAAGACCTACGATCAAGAATTGTTGACTTGCATGAAGCTGGAAAGGGTTACAAAAGTATCTCCAAAAGCCTTGATGTTCATGTGTCCACGGTAAGACAGACTGTCTACAAATGGAGAACGTTTAGCACTGTTTCTACTCTCCCTAGGCGTGGTCGTCCTGTAAAAATGACTGCAAGAGCACAGCGCAGAATGCTGCATGAGGTAAAGAAGAATCCCAGAGTGCCAGCTAAAGACCTACAGAAATCTCTGGCACATGCTAACATTTATGTTGACACATCTACAATAAGGAAAACATTAAACAAGAATGGAGTACATGGGAGGACACCACGGAGGAAGCCATTGCTGTCCAAAAAGAATATTGCAGCACGTTTGAAGTTTGCAAAAGAGCACCTGGATATTCCACAGCACTACTGGCAAAATATACTGTGGACAGATGAAACCAAGATTGAGTTGTTTGGGAAAAACACACAACACTATGTGTGGAGAAAAAAAGGCACAGCACACCAACATCAAAACCTCATCCCCACTGTGAAACATGGCGGAGGGAGCATCATGGTTTGGGGCTGCTTTGCTGCCTCAGGGCCTGGACGGATTGTTGTCATTGATGGGAAAATGAATTCCAGAGTTTATAAAGACATTTTGCAGGAAAACGTACGACCATCTGTCCGCCAACTGAAGCTCCGCAGAGGATGGGTGATGCAACAGGACAATGACCCAAAGCATACAAGTAATTCAACAAAACAATGGCTGCAACAGCACAGAATACGCCTTCTGGAGTGGCCCAGTCAGAGTCCTGACCTCAACCCGATTAAAAAGCTGTGGCATGACCTTAAGAGAGCGATTCACACCAGACATCCCAAGAATATTGCTACACTGAAACAGTTTTGTGAAGAGGAGTGGTCCAAAATTACTCCAGATCGTTGTGCAGGTCTGATCTGCAACTACAGGAAAGGTTTGGTTGAGGTTATTGCTGCCAAAGGAGGGTCAACCAGCTATTAAGTCCAAAGGTTCACATTCTTTTTCCTCCCTGCACTGTGAATGTTTACATGTTATGTGCAATTAAACCATGGCAACATCTAATGTTTGTGTAGTATTATGTTCAGCAGACTGTGTTCTTCTATTGTTGTGACTTAGATGACGTTCAGAGCACATTTTATGCCCAATTCATGCAAAACTCCACGTAATCCCAAGGGGTTCACATACTTTTTCTTGCAACTGTACATATATATATATATAGATAGATATATATTGTACATTATGAATATGAATATACAAACAAAAACATGACTAATAGTCCCAAAAGATGATGAAACATAAATAATAATTAAAATTCTTCAAAAAATCCAAATGAGTGAAAAATCTTCCTGCTGGTGATTGCACCCAAATTCCCAGTGCTGCAAATCTTCAATAAATATGAATCACCACAGTGAACATAGACTGGCGATTGAAGATTTACAGCACTGGGAATTTGGGTGCAATCACCAGCAGGAAGATTTTTCACTCATTTGGATTTTTTGAAGAATTTTAATTATTATTTATGTTTCATCATCTTTTGGGACTATTAGTCATGTTTTTGTTTGCATATTCATATTCATTGTCTTTTGTTAGCAGCGCGACACTTCTATCCTTTTTTATTTAGTTTTTTTATGTTTACACACATAACATGTGTCTGCAGCAGCTCATTACTCAGTATCCATTTAGCAGCGCACGATTTCTTTTTGTTTTTTATTATGTATTGTACATTCACATCAGTCCCTAACCCTCAAGGAGCGTACAATCTAAGGTCCCTAACCCTCAAGGGGCGTGCAATCTAAGGTCCCTAACCCTCAAGGGGCGTACAATCTAAGGTCCCTAACCCTCAAGGGGTGTACAATCTAAGGTCCCTAACCCTCAAGGGGCGTACAATCTAAGGTCCCTAACCCTCAAGGGGTGTACAATCTAAGGTCCGTAACCCTCAAGGGGTGTACAATCTAAGGTCCCTAACTCACATTCATACTTACACATACTAGGGACAATTTAGACAGGAGCCAATTCACCTACCAGCATGTCCTTGGAGTGTGGGAGGAAACTGGAGTACCCGGTGGAAACCCACGCAGGCACAGGGAGAACATGCAAACTCCAGGCAGGTGGTGCTGTGGTTGGGATTCAAAACAAACAACCCGAGTACTGCCAGGTGGAAGTGCTAACCATTTAGCCATTGTGCTACCCCCACAAAAAATCTTCCCATTGTAGCCATCCAAAGGCCCTGAGACTGCTGCTGGGCACCACCATCTCGGATCAGATGTCAGCAGACTCACAACTGTCAGTCAATAGTGTTTCTCTTCACTCCTCCAGCAGCTACATTTTCCTCGCCCAAATCCATCCTACCAACATAATTTCTCTTGCCCCGCAAAATACTCCTTCCCTGCAAAATTCCTTCTCCCCCCCCCCCAATATCCTCTCACTTCCCTTAAATCCCCCCTCTCAGCACAAATCACCTTCCTTGCCCAAATCCCTAGATTTTTTTGTTCATCCAACTCCCCCTTCCCCAGCAAGTTCTCTCCCTCTCCTGTAATTTCCC
Source organism: Staurois parvus (assembly GCF_062004578.1). Lineage (NCBI taxonomy): Eukaryota > Metazoa > Chordata > Amphibia > Anura > Ranidae > Staurois > Staurois parvus. Next base: position 725,958 of record NW_028319125.1, on the reverse strand, counting down.
CCATTATCCCTCCCAACACAAATCTTCCTCCCCACAAATCTCCTCAGACAGCATAAGTCTTCTCCCTCTCCTCCTAATTCGCCTTCCCTCAATCTTTCCTTTCTCTGAACCCCCCAGCACAAGTCCTCTCCCTCTCCTGTAATCTCCCACACTCTCCCTCCCAGCACAAATCCTCTCCTTTCCTGCAAATCCCCCCTCCCAGCATAAATCCACTCCCCCCCCCCTAATTCTCCTTCCTGGAAGAAATTCCCTTCATTCTCTCAAATCTCTCCTCCCAACACAAATCCCTCCCACCTCTAAAATTCCTCCTTCCAGCACAAATATTCTTTTCCCAGGTCATTTTGTCAATTTCCCCTCATTCCCTGAAATTACAAGTATAACATTTTATTGTCCTTCCCTTTCCTCTTCTGGCAGTAGTGTTGGTGGTCAGTCATTACAGCTGCAGTGAATGGCACTCACACAGCATGTGAGCATGTCAGCGCAGTTTAGTGCAATAGTGCTATGAGCCCAGGCCAGCGTGATGACGTGTCGCCAGCGGGGTGTGTCCCTGAAAGCCTGAGCTCAGGGGAAGTTGATTGAATGACACTGGCTGACATTCAACCCAGAAAATTAGTGACCTCTAGTGGCAGAGACCAGTCTCTGCAGGGACAGCCCTGTATTAAAGGTGTGTAATGCAGCAAAAGCTACTTTTGTATGTTTTATACTGCTGGACAACTTAATTTTTATTTAATTAAACTGGAGTTCTGCTTTTAGGTGGACCTTTTGATCTGCCCACCATGGGAAAGCACAGGTTCACTTTAAAAGAATTTCCTTGGCACACGCACAGTAAGCATTTATAACCTTACCAATTACCCTTCCTCCAGGAAAAGAAAAAAAAAATGTTTTGGCAGAAGTTTGGCAGTAATGTCCCATAATGGCATTGATATATTTACTGAAGGTGTAGGCATGATCTTTTAGTAAACTCACACAGGGTACAATTATTGTTCCAGTGAATGTAATGAAACAATCTGGATGGAAAGAGATTACTGTCATTGTCTTTGCAAATAGACCAGTTTAAAGAGCCAGACATCCCGAAGTACTTGTTACCTGTATATAAAAGATCCAATAATAATAGGATACATTAAATGCGTTTGTAAAAGTCGATTTTTCTATACTATACAGTTGCAAGAAAAAGTATGTGAACCCCTTGGGATTACGTGGAGTTTTGCATGAATTGGGTATAAAATGTGCTCTGAACGTCATCTAAGTCACAACAATAGAAGAACACAGTCTGCTGAACATAATACTACACAAACATTAGATGTTGCCATGGTTTAATTGCACATAACATGTAAACATTCACAGTGCAGGGAGGAAAAAGTATGTGAGGCCCTAGCTTAATTACGTCTCCCAGAGCTAACTGGAGCCAGGAGTGAGCCAACCTTGACTCCAATCAGTGTGATGATATTGGATGTGTTGCTGACAGCTGTCCTGCCCTTAAAAAACACACACCTGTTTTGGGTTTACTGGTTTCAAGAAGCACTGTCTGATGTGAACCATGCCTCGCAGAAAAGAGCTCTCAGAAGACCTACGATCAAGAATTGTTGACTTGCATGAAGCTGGAAAGGGTTACAAAAGTATCTCCAAAAGCCTTGATGTTCATGTGTCCACGGTAAGACAGACTGTCTACAAATGGAGAACGTTTAGCACTGTTGCTACTCTCCCTAGGCGTGGTCGTCCTGTAAAAATGACTGCAAGAATGCTGCATGAGGTAAAGAAGAATATATTAAAAGGTGAACTCCGGGATAAGCAATAATTGTCTAAATACATTTGTATTCTTCCTTCAGTCTTGGTGTGCTTTGTGTATTTCTTCCAGATCTGTGCAGTAATCCAGTGTGAGACTTTACCTCTGTGCAGGAGCTTCCTGTAATAAAGACCGCTCACTGCTGCTCTCTCCCCTTGTGCAGGGTGACTGGCCCTGTCTCCGCCCCCTCCTGTAGTTTTCTGCAGGACGTCTGTGGTGGGTGGAGCCTGCGGGGTCCCTCCCACAGCTCTGCTCTCTGCACAAGTTATGTACAGCACAGTGATGATGTCACGGCTACTTTTACATGGTAATGTCTAGGTTTGCAAAAGCATTATGTGCACACAAAGTGGATTTACATCTTTGGTGGCTATTGAGGAATATACTTAAATGAGTATTTTTATTCCTGGTGTTTAGCTTTAATATTCTATTTTATGCTATTCAGACATATTGATCAAAGGGCAAATTAAAGGCAAGTCCACCAGCCACCAGTTTGCATTATGAAGGAATATTTAGGGCCCATTCAGTTCATTCACTTGCATTGCAGCAACCTGTGCTAAAATGTGTGCTAAAATTCACAATGTCCCTCAAACCTGTATTCAGCCAAAACATTACAGGGGCAGGGGTGTATTTAGTTTATGTGCTGCCCTAGACAACACTAAAATCATGCACCCCCCACCCCACCAGTACCCCCACCACCCTGTGCCACCACAGCCCACCACAGAAATCCCCCCGCCGCCACTGCCACAACAAAATCCAACCCCCCCCCCCCCCCCGAATCTTGCAATAACCTTAAGCTCCAGAATGAAAGAAGCAGATGACCATCCCCGCACCCTCCAGCAGTGCACAGCCTCCTCGGATCTCATGGCGGAGCTGAGGCAGTGTCTCACCAGGTCCCCATCCCTGCCACTTGTGTCCCTTCTTCTGCCCCCCCCTGAAATTTGCTTCATTAAACAAATGTCTTGTTTGCCTTGCGGCAAATATGCCACTGATTAGAGGTAGGGGGCAATTTGTTCAAGATTTTGGTCTGTGTTCTCACTAGGGGGATTGCTCCTAGAGAAAAGAAAAAGAAAAGGAAAAGGTAAAAGAAAGAAAAGAAAAGGTAAAAGAAAGAAAAGAAAAGGAAAAAGAAAAAGAAAGAAAAGAAATAGGAAGAAAAGGAAAGTGGAAAGGAACGGAAAGAAAAGGAAAGAAAAGAAAAGGAAGAAAAAGAAAGAAAGAAAAAGAGAGAGCGAGAAAAAGAGAGAGGAAGGAAGGAAAGGAAGGAAGAAAGGAAGGAAGGAAGGAAAGAGAAGGGAAGGGAAGGAAAGGGAAAGGAAAGGAAAGGAAAGGGAAGGGAAGGGAAGGGAAAGGAAAGGAAAGAAGAAAGAAAGAAAGAAAGAAAGAAAGAAAGAAAAAGAGAGAGAGAGAAAAAGAGAGAGGAAGGAAGGAAAAAGAAAAGAAAGAACCCCTTTTATATTATCCCTTATCCCCTAGACTTGCCCTGGAGCTATTCCCTCCTTCCCATACAAACCCATACAAACTCAGTTGCGTTGGCAATACTAAAATGTATTTGGTCCTGCCAATAAAGCTTCTTTTAATTCAAATTTGAGAGAAAGAAAGAGAAAGAAAGAAAGAAAGAAAGAAAGAAAGAAAAAGAAAGCAGCTGAGCTCAGTGTATAGTACGTTCATCTGTTAGATGCTGAGAGTAAAGCTGGCCATAGACGGCTTGCTTTTGTTTCTTCTTCGATCAGCCAGCGATATTGTGCATAAATGTATATGTATTATGTATGCATAAATGCTGAAACATTATGGAAAAGCTCCAGGGAGGCCAAAGCCGCTTTACTTCCACTTTAAACAAGTTAAACTGTTTAAAAAGTACACTTCCTCCTTCCATACAGAGCTCTTTACTTTGTTATGTACTTGGAAAAAAAAAATTAAGAAAAAAGAAAGCTAAGAAATAAGAAAAAAAAAACCTTTGACATTTTCTGCAACAAAAATTTAATAACACCTCTATTCTAAAGTCTTGAATTTTGCTTTTTAGAAATAAAAGTTAACTATTTTTTTTTATTTAATCTCAATTGTTCTCCGTCTGGAAGTGCATCTATTTTCTTTTATTCCACTTGCGAGATTGCACAGCACGTCCCCGCGTAGTTTATTTTTATAATGCATTTTTCTCTTTTTAACAACATATTATGAAATGTAACTTTCAGATTTACACAAAAGAGCTGCCAATGAGAACGACAAGAAATCCTTTACTGTTTACTGATTCATTCTTCACGGCGAATATTTGCTGGATTGTGATATTGTTCAGTGATCCAAATGCATTTGTCATTTGTCTAAGGTAGTACTGCTAAATGAGCTGTGAGCAATTGTTAAAGTGAGACTCTTCCTTTCATGAGGAACCAACCTCTCCAAGTCGTACCTTGAAGTTTACCAAATATTTAAGATGAAAAAAATTTGCGGATACCTGCTTATCACACTTATATGAGCTTGTTGGACCTACTTATTCCAAAACCATGCATTTCTATATGGACATAGGTATTCCTTTATGGCTATACGATCCTGCACTTTCATGGGGAGGTTTTCAAAATATTTTGGAGGATGTATGGGCTCATTTGGCCAATAGAACCTTTGTGAGGTCAGGTACTGATGTTGGATGAGAAGTTCTGGCTCACAATTGGCATTCTAATTCATCCCAAAGGGCTTTAGTAGGGTTGAGGTCAGGGCCTCTCCACACAAACTCATCAAACCATGTCCTTATGGAGCTGGCTTTGTGCACAGGGACACAGTCATGCCGGAAAGGAAAAGGATCTTCTGCAAGCTGATACCACCAAGTTGGAAGCGTACAATAGTCTAAAACAGCTATTGTAAACCAGGGTTCTATGGAACCCTAGGATTCCTCAAGAGGTTTTTAGGGGTTCTTTGAGCAACTAATTATTTTTGCCTCTTGGATAAGCAACTACTGACACCAATTATCTTTTTGGCTATATGTAAGGGGCATTCTTTCCCTTGACCACCACTGTGAAGGGGCCCTTCTCCAACTGGCCACAAATTTAAGGGGGCACGTCTCAACTGGCCACCTTTGTAAAGAGTCAAGTCTCAGCTAACTACCTAAGTAAGGAGTCACATCTGAACTGACAACCAATGTAAGGAGGCATGGTTCAACTGGATACCAATGTAGGGCATGTTTCATCTGACTACCAATGTAAGGAGACATGGTTCAACTATCAATGTAAGGAGATATGTTTCAACTGACTACCAATTTAGGAGACATATTTCAACTGACTACCAATTTAAGGAGACATGTTTCAACTGACTACCAATTTAAGGAGACATGTTTCAACTGACTACCAATTTAAGGAGACATGTTGCAACTGACCACCAATTTAAGGAGACTTGGCTCAACTGACTTCAAATGTGAGGAGACATGGTTCAACTGAATACCAGTGTAAGTACACATGGTTCAACTGACTACCAATGTAAGGAGACATGTTTTTTACTGACTACCAATGTAAGGAGACATGGTTCAACTGACTACCAATGTAGGGCATGTTTCATCTGGCTACCAATGTAAGAAGACATGGTTCAACTATCAATGTAAAGAGACTTTGTTCAACTGACTACCAATTTAAGTAGACATGTTTCAACTGACTACCAATTTAGGGAGAAATGTTTCATTTGACTACTAATGTAAGGAGACATGGTTCAACTGACTACCAATGTAAGGAGACATGTTTTTAACTGACTACCAATGTAAGGCAACATGGTTCAACTGACTACCAATGTAAGGAGACATGGTTCAACTGACTACCAATTTAAGGAGACATGTTGCAACTGACCACCAATTTAAGGAGACTTGGCTCAACTGACTTCAAATGTGAGGAGACATGGTTCAACTGAATACCAGTGTAAGTACACATGGTTCAACTGACTACCAATGTAAGGAGAGATGTTTTTTACTGACTACCAATGTAAGGAGACATGGTTCAACTGACTACCAATGTAGGGCATGTTTCATCTGGCTACCAATGTAAGAAGACATGGTTCAACTATCAATGTAAAGAGACTTTGTTCAACTGACTACCAATTTAAGTAGACATGTTTCAACTGACTACCAATTTAGGGAGAAATGTTTCATTTGACTACTAATGTAAGGAGACATGGTTCAACTGACTACCAATGTAAGGAGACATGTTTTTAACTGACTACCAATGTAAGGCGACATGGTTCAACTGACTACCAATGTAAGGAGACATGGTTCAACTGACTACCAATGTAAGAAGACATGGTTCAACGGACTACCAACATATGCCATGTTTCAACTGACTACCAATGTAAGGAGACATCTTTCAACTATCAATGTAAGAAGACATGGTTCAACTGACTACCAATGTAAGAAGACATGGTTCAACTGACTACCAATGTATCCTTTGTTATCCTTTGTTTAATTTCCTCATTATGACTGAATACTATTTTGTTGTATAGCGCAGCCTTGACTGGAAAATACGCTAAGTACACCACCTTCCTTATTCTTTTATTTATATTAACTTACACAATAATAGCTTGAAGGGGTTCCCTGAGACCTGAAAGTTTTTAAGAGTTCCTCTGTTAAAAAGGTTGAGAAGAAGTGATCTTAAATATTACTGTATGCTGTAACATTAACAGTACCCTTTGGTGGAAACACATGGGGATCTAAATATATAAAATAAAATGCTGTGCAAATGCCTCAGAAATCCTCACAAATAATCCCCAAAATGTGCCTAATATATTTATTTCCTAGTGCCAATTAGTGGCCAGAATGCAGTATTGAGGTATTTTCCTGAAATACCTCAGTTATGGCCACTAGATGGTGCAGATGATCATAGGAAATAAACATAATAGGCACATTGCAAAGATTATTTGTGATGACTCTGTGAATGCTACAGCAAATGTTTTATAAACAGCCCCTTACAGTCAGCAATTTGTAGGGGTGTCAATATACATTTGACCATGTAGTGTAGCTGTGATGGTCAGGTGCCCACCAATGTTTTTATAGTGTACCTTTGTCTGTGGAAATCAATTTCAGACTCTTTCTCCTTCCTATGAGCTCTAATACGAATCTTCACAGAGTTGTAAAAAGAGGAAAACTGTATGGAGAGGTAGCAAGTCAACAATATGAGCAGCAATGGGTACAGAATACACATTGCTTCCCATTCTAATGAACGATTGCATAAAATTTCATTTTTTGCTAGTTAAAAAAAAATCAATGGTGGCTGTAGAGTGAAAAAGAAGATACATTTCTAAGCTATATAGGTACCTGAAATAAATAAATAACATAAAAGCTCATCTCCAGGCAAAACCTTTTATTGTATCTTGGATAGAACAGAGAAGGGTTATTGCCTCTCCAACCAGGACCCAAACATAACATGGTTAGTAGAATGGATCTTAAACCTCAGGCAGGCATGGTGGCTTGGTGGTAAGCACTTCCACCTTGTAGCACTGGGGTCCCTAGTTTGAATCCCAATCAGGGCATTCTTCATGGCGCTAGCATGTTCTCTTCACACACTCTAAAGATCACCTGGTAGGTTCATTGGTCCTAGTATGCATGTGAGATAGGGATCTTAGATTGAAAGTTCCTATGAATGTGGAATATGTGAATTGCTGGTGCTATATAGATACTTATAATAAATATTATTATCAGGAATTATGGCAAGGAGATCTTGAGATTGGAGAATCCAAGACCTAAAAGAACCCAGGGGCTGACTCATCCAGTCAGACTCTATCTATAGCTAAAATATAATTTTTTTGTGGACTGACCCTTTAAAATCAGTTCTCAGTAGACATCAGCCTGCTAGCAAGTCTTCTGGGCATTACTGCAGCCTGAAGTCAGTCATGATCGGGGCCAACAGCAAAAGGGAACCTTTCTCTGTGCAGAGGAGCCTGCGAAGACGGTGTAGGAGCTCGGAGAATTTTACAATTCATTCTGGCGGTTACAGAAATATTTTATTATAAATGACAGGTTGACTTTAGGATTCACACTAATGACGACCTAATGCATATTGGAGAAGAAGATGTAAGACACAGCAAATCCCATAGTAGGAGACACGGTGAAATCAAAAGACTGATCGCTACATGGATAGGAAATGAATAGTGAATGCTTTGTCTGTGTTTTTATCCCCCTTGCCTGTGCTTAATGTTTTATGTGGAAGATCAAAATTAACCCCTTGCCAAACTCAAGCCAATTTCTGGGACGGTTTCTGGAATTTCCGGTTTGTGAGCAATTGTGGAGTCTGGCGTGGTGTGGAATGGCTCTCTGGGACTTGTGGGTAGACAATGAATGGACAGTCATGTTTTTAACGCATACTGTTAGACAGGTCAATTTGGTTGTTGGCAAGCTGGTTGATTTTTGAACCATTTTTCCTTTATTACTGACATGCGGTGCCATGTTTTATTACACTGTTGTGTTTAAGGTGAGTGAGTGCACTGGGTGCCCTGGCTGCCATTGTGCTACATGCTGGGCGTTCTTTGCACTCCTATACCTTTAAGAGGGGTGGACTCCCTTCGTGTGCACCTGGCCCTGGTCTATCCTTTAAATGCATGTGCCTCTACTATGGGGACTCTCAAATTTGTAGAGTTAGGACCACAGAATATCAGGGTGCCGTGATGTGGCTCTGTGGCTTACGTATGTATTTGCAAATGTGTGCTAACTAAACCCCTGTTTTTAACGCATACTGTTAGACAGGTCAATTTGGTTGTTCGCAAGCTGGCTGGTGAGTTGATTTTTGAACCATTTTTCCTTTATTACGGACAGTCATGGGCAGGGGCGGACTGACAACTCATGGGGCCCCCGGGCAATAGGGGATCATGGGGCCCCTGTGTCCTTGCCCACACTCAAAAAAGCCTATAAAAAAGGTACCAGGGGCATTTCATGGGGCCCCCTACTGACCCCGGGCCCTTGGGCAGTGCCCGAGTGCTCAAATGGTCAGTCCGCCCCTGGTCATGGGTGCCTGACTCTTCGTACACATGAGCATTGTTCAATCTCAGCTTGTAATTACCATAATGGGAGTAATGTGTTATGTACCTCTCGAGGCCGAGCTGACGGCAGGGCTTACCCTTACACCTCCTGTCCTATTTCTCCTGAAAATGGTTACAGGGTATAACAGGGCACAGGGTGTCATGGGTGCCTGACTCTTCGTACACATGAGCATTGTTCAATCTCAGCTTGTAATTACCATAATGGGAGTAATGTGTTATGTACCTCTCGAAGCCGAGCTGACGGGAGGGCTTACCCTTACACCTCCTGTCCTATTTCTCCTGAAAATGGTTACAGGATATAACAGGGCACAGGGTGTCATGGGTGCCTGCGGGTGCCAAGCAGCAGGCAGACTGGTGGACTGGCAGATGTGGAGACACAGCAGCAGGTGTAGAACAGCAGGCAGCAAGCAAGGTGGATGCAGGATCTCCGGTAGTAAGGCAGACAGAAATCGATAGCAGTCGGGCAGAATCAGGTATAGAATCAGGATCAGAGGCAGAGCCAGGGCCAGGCCAGAGTCGGTAACAGGCGAGCTGAGAAGATACCGGATCAGCAGGCAGAAGGAAGAGTCAGGTCACAAGCCGGAGTCAGCAACAAGGTGTCAGGGTTGAGCAAAGTCAAACAGGCTGGGTAGATGCAGGAACAAGCATGGGATCAAGTCACAGGCAGTAGAAGCTGATGACCACTCAGCAATCTTTTGGTCAAAAGTGCATCTTTAAATAGGCAAATGGGTGCAAATTACCCATACTTGCTCACGCTAATGCGTGTGCACACGTGCGCAAATTAGGGCACGTCTAGGTCTCATTTTAGAAGTTCTATTGTGTGCATGCACATATCTTCACGCACAACCACGCATGCGGTTTTATTGACATGTTGGCTGTAGCAGTCGGTTGGGAAACCAGTGATGACATTTAATTGACGGCCGGCTTCTTCTTCATTATTCTTTGAAGTTTGCTCCTCATCTTGCATATACCACATTACATTCAACTGTTGAAAAAAAAAAACTCTCCCCCCTCAGGGAAGGACTAAAGAATTGAAAAGATGGGAGCCTTCTACATTAGTTTGTACAATCCATAAAAGATTTTATTCTGCAACAAAAGCCATCATGTTTCGGAAGCTCAACACCTTCCTTCATCAGGGCTAAAATAAAAACAATGAGCAAAGAGAAAAGAATATAAACATTTCTTAAATATGTTTTTTTTTAAACTATATATACTGTACTGTTAAAAAGTTTTAGGCAGGTGTAAAGAAATCTATCCATTATTATATATGTGATTCTACTATGGAGGCTCTGAAAAGTTAGAAACTGCAGAATACTGGGGTGCTGTGAAGCGGCTCTGCAGCTTATGCATGTATTTGCAAATGTGTGCAAACTTAACCCCTGTTTGTAACGCCGTCAATTCGGTTGGTTGCAGGCTGGTTGTTAAGTTGAGCTGGGAATTTTTCTTTGTTGTTTAAGGTCTGAAGGAATGTAAAGTAAAAATGCTTTCAAAAATATATATTTGAATATGTTTATTTTTTTATCAGTTTACAAAATGCAGAGTGAATGCAAAACAAAAGAAAAAGCAAAATTAAATCAATATTTTGTGTAACTACCCTTTGTCTCCAAACCAACATCAATTCCTATATTTGCACACTTTGTACACTTGCACAAAGTCAGTGATTTGTAGGATTATAGTATGATTAACCAATCATACCAATCAATGATGGCTAATAATGATCAATTTCATATGAAGGTTGAAACACCGTCATTAACTGAAACAGAAACAGCTGTGTAGGAGGCTTAAAACTGGGTGAGGAACAGCCAAACTCTGCTACTAATGTGAGGTTGTAGTAGAGAGTTTTATGTCACAGGTCATACACCATGGCAAGACTTAGCATAACAACAAGACACAAAGTAGTTATACTGCATCGGCAAGGTCTCTCCCAGGCAGAGATTTCAAAGCAGACAAGGGTTTCAAGATGTATTGTTCAAGCTCTTTTGAAGAACGAAGAAAAGGGCAAAGTTGACAACTGTAAACTTAGTGATTGGCCAAGGAAATTTAATGCAACAGATGAAAGGCACATCATGCTTACTTCCCTTGGACATTGGAAGATGTCCAGCAGTGCCATCAGCACAGAACTGGCCAGAGAAGTCTGGCCAGAAGTGGTTTTCATGGAAGAATTGCATCCAAAAGCCATACCTCTGACATGGAAACAAGGTTAAGTGAATCAACTATGCATGAAAACATTGGAACTTGGTGCAGAAAAATTGGCAGTAGGTGCTTTGAACTGAGAAGTCAAAATTTGAAATATCTGGCTGTAGTAGTAGGTGGTTTGTTCACCAAAGGACTGGAAAGTGATGGAGATTGGGATACAGGGACAGAGAGTTGTCAGCCTATAACAGAAAGTGACCTTCATACCAGGATCACCAGGTATTAATTTAATAAAAGCTGCAGATATGAAAATATTAAAAATGACTTTTGAAATGATATGGACATGTTAAAAATGATCTGAGATGTTATACATCTACTTTAAAACTGCAATATGCATAACTCTGACTTTATTTTGAGTTCAGTTGCTGCACGCTTTTTCTAGGTCTGTGGCTAGGAACCCAGAGACAGCCAGACAACTAGCATTTTCATTGAGAAGTCAGCAATGTAGGCCTTCATTTTACAGGTTATTCCCAAGATAAGCGAAGAGAGCTTTCTGATTTTAGCAGCATTGCAGTGCTTGCTGGATATTGTTAGTAGTTGGCCGATTACTTTCAGTTATTCCCTAGAATGGCTCTTTATCCCTGCCAGGAAGCCCCACTGCTTACCCCTGCTAGTACCTGCAGCCAGTTTCAGCACCGCTCCTACACTGAGTTCTGTATAACTTTATGGAGCCAGTTCGGAGATGGAATGACATTAGGTGCAGCTCCTAGCAGTACAGCTTATAAGGATTGGGGATTTAGGGCTGTAGGCAGTAGAAGCTGGCCATACACCAATAGAAGCTGGCCATACACCAACTAAAGTTGGCCATACACCAGTAGAGGCTGGCCATACTCCAGTAGAAGCTGTCCGTAAACCATTTGAAGCTGGCCATATACCAAAAGAAGATGGTCATATACCATTAGAAGCTGGCTACATACCATATAAAGCTGCCCATACAGCAGTAGAAGCTACCCATACACCATATGAATCTGGCCATACACCAGTTAAAGTTGGCCATACACCATTAGAAGCTGGACATACACCAGTAAAAGCTGGACACAGACCAGTAGAAGCTGGACACAGACCAGTAGAAGCTGGACACAGACCAGTAGAAGCTGGACACAGACCAGTAGAAGCTGGACACATACCAGTAGACGTTATTCATACATTAGTAGAAGCTTGCCATACACCAGTTGAAGCTGGCCATACATGAGATGAAGCTGGTCATACATCAATAGAAGCTGGCCATGAACCAATAGAAGCTGGCCAAACAGCAGTAGAAGATGGCCATACACCAATCAAAGCTGGCCAAACACCCGTAGAACCTGGCTGCACACCATTTAAAGCTGGCCATGCACCAATAGAAGATGGTCATATACCATTAGAAGCTGGCCACATACCAGATGAAGCTGCCCATATACCAGTAGAAGCTATCCAAACACTATACAAATCTGGCCATACACCATTTAAAGTTGGCCATGCACCATTAGAAGCTGGGAACACACCAGTAAAAGCTGGACACACACCAGCAGAAGCTGGACACACACCAGTAGAAGCTTGCCATACACCAGTTGAAGCTGGCCATACACTAGATGAAGCTGTCCATAAACCAATAGAAGCTGGCCAAACAGAAGTAGAAGATGGCAATACACCAATTGAAGCTGGCCATACACTAGCAAAAGCTGGCCATACACTAGTAAAAGCTGGCCATATACTAGTAGAACCTGGACATACACCAGTACAAGCTGGCCATGCACCAAGAGAAGATGGTCATATACCAACAGAAGCTGGCCACATACCAGATGAAGCTGCCCATACACCAGGAGCAGCTGTCCATACACCAGCACAAGCTAGCCATACACCAATAGAATCTGGCCATACAACAATAAAAGCTGGCCATACACCAGCTAATTTGGCTATACAACGATTAAAGCTGGCCATACACCAGTTATAGTTGGCCATACAATTAAAGCTTGCCATACACCAGTTGAAGCTGGCCATACACCAGTAGAAGCTGTCAATACATCAGTTGAAGCTGGCCATACACCAGTAGAAGCTGGCCATACACCAATAGAAGCTGGCCATAAACAAATAGAAGCTGGCCATACACCAGATGAAGCTGGCCGTACACCAGATGAAGCTGGCCATAAACCAGTAGAACCTGGCCATACACCAGATGAAGCTGATCATATACTAATAGAACCTGGCCATACACCAATACAATCCAGCAATATACCAGAGAAAAGCTGGCCATACACCAGATGAAGCTTGCCATACACCAGATGAAGCTGGTCATACACCAGTAGAAGCTGGCCATACACCAATAGAACCTGACCGTACACCAATACAATCTGGCCATATACCAGAGAGAAGCTTGTCATACACCAGTTGATGCTGGACATACACAAAAAGAAGCTGGCCATATACCAGATGAAGTTGGTCATACACCAAATGAAGCTGGCCATACACCAGTTGAAGCTGGTAATAAAGCAATAAAAGCTAGCCATACAGCAGTAGAAGCTGGCCATTCACCAGTAGAAGCTGACTTACACTAGTAGAGGCTGGCCATATACCAGTAAAACCTGGCCATACTTTAATAGAAGCTGGCCATTCACCAGTTGAAGCTGGCCATACACTAGAAGAAGCTGGCCATATGTCAGTTGAAGATGGCTATTGTAAGGGAATTCCTGTGGGATGGCTGGATAATATAAATGTGCATGCGCACAGCAATCTCCGCAGAATAGTGACCAGATGTGCGCATGCGCACAGAAATGCATGATAACGAACAGGAACGCGCACATGCAGAGTGAATATTGGTGCCAGATGGATGCTTCTGCCTGTGCTTAGTGCTGACTGGTCTTCAGCTGTTTTCCCTGTGTCCTGCTGATAATTCATGGGGCCCCCAGGCAATAGGGGATCATGGGGCCCCTGTGTCCTTGCCCAAACTCAAAAAAGCCTATGAAAAAGGTAACAGGGGCATCTCATGGGGCCCCCTACTGCCCCCGGGCCCTCGGGCAGTGCCCGAGTTTCCAAATGGTCAGTCCACCCCTGGTCCTGCTGATTTTTGTATGATCCCCTTGTTGCTGACCCTGCTTGTTCCTGACCTGACTGGATTACGCTCCTGCCTTGTTGCTAGTTCCTGTTCCCGACTCTGTTCCTGACTTTGGTTTGCTCATGATTTGGTACCTCACTGCCTGCCCATTGATGACCTTGCCTATTCCTGTGACCTTGCTCCTGTCTCCATTCCCAGCTTCCTGTCCTGCTCGAGTGCCCGCCTGGCTGTCTACTATACCAGCTCTACACACCATAAACTGTTCCTGCTTCAAGTCGGCTGGGAGATCTGACACGACACTTATCCTGAACCTATTGTGCAAGCAGAGTGCCCTTTTAACCCAGGTGGGATTCCGGAACATCACTACTTTTCCTGAACTGGTGGTTCGCCAGTCTCTTCAGGACTCCAACAGCAATCTCTTCAGGCAACTGCTGGCACTCTTGTTCCCCTGGTCCCTCGGCACCCTCTGTTCCACTTCCAGCGGAGTCAGGGCTAGTGACACAAGTGAGGCCGACCTCGTCATTTCATTCTCCAATCAGCTAAGTGACAGCTATACACTAGTAGAAGCTGGCCATATACCTGTAGAAGCTTGCCATACACCAAAAGAAGCTGGCCATACACCAATAGAATCTGCCCATATACCAGATGAAACTGGCCAAACACAAAAAGAAGCTGGCCACATATCAGATGACGTTGGCCATACACCAGATGAAGTTGGCCATGCACCAGTTAAAACTGGCCATAAACCAATAGAAGCTGGCCATACTGCAGTAGAAACTGACCATACACCAATACAATCTAGCCATATGTGTGATGAAGCTAGCCATAAACCAGTAGACGCTGCCCATATACTAGTAGATGCTGTCCATACACCAGTAGAAGTTGGCCATACACCAGCTGAAGCTGGCCATAAACCAATAGAAGTTTGCCATACAGCAGTAGAAGCTGGCCATACACCAATACAAGCTGGCCATACACCAGTTGAAGATGGCCATACACTAGTAGAAGCTGGCCATATACCAATAGAAGCTGGCCATACACCAGATGAAACTGGCCATATACCAGATTAAGTTTGCCATACACCAGTAGAAGATGGCCACTTACTAGTAGAATTGCATTTGAAATTAAGTTTGATTTTTTTTAAAAGTAAGTGAAGCCAAAATGATGATCTTTTCACCTGCAGTGATGAGGAAAATCAAAGGAGAAGGATGAACATTTTTTTCTTCAACAAGGAAACTTAAACCGTGAATGTGGTTTTCATTTGGGACACATTTTACTTATTGTAATGCACATGTGAGTTCCAAAATTGAACATAGAATTCAAAACATTTAACTTGGCTATCAAACTAAATTTTTCAGGGTTTTCATATGAAATTTGTCAAATCCATTGTGGTACTTTTGAATGCTCTGATCAATACTTCTGAATTTCCATATGAATTTTCAAACAAAATTCTACTGGTGCAAGGCCAGCTATAAAGTGGAGAAAAAAAGCAATATGCTACTTGCTGGACACCAGTAGTAACTCGCCTGAGACAAGTCATTGATTTCTAGATGAAAAAAAAAACAAATATTTTGGCAGCCACAACAGGTACCCCTAAAATATTCTGACTTTTGGGGTATGTGGGGAGTACCATCCCACAATGCAACACCCTATATCTGATCAACTTATTAACAAGTCTGAGCTCACAGAAGCAGCAGTAGCAAACTACCTGAGGCTCTGTTCACACCTATGCAGGTGCTACAGTGCACTAGCATTTTTGCTTGCCACATCAGGGCAGCCTAATCCTTTCAATGGGCTGCCCCTTTGCACAAAAAGCTCACAAAAGAAGTGCAATTTTTTTTAATTCTGCTATTAAAGGCACTGCTGTGCGCCTGCAAGAGATGCATGTTTTTTGTGTGTTTTGGGAATGCACATGTTTTTGCATGCATTCTCCCTTCGCAAAAAGCAGCAATGAGCTTTAAGGGCATTATAAACCTTCCTGCCTGCACCTTGTGTTTTTCCTCTGCATAAGATGTGCATTGATCATATAATGTCAATTGTTGTCTTGTACACACAGTCTGAACACAGTAGAACAAATCTTCACATTCCTGTGTCAGAAGATTCAGTTTGTGTTCAATCGTGAAGTGTCATGGCACTGCATAGGTTAATGCATGATCTCTGCCTATAGGCTGAGAACTGACACTTCCTGTGAAGAAACTACATATCCCACAATCCCTGGGTCTATCAGTTTAGTGTTCGGCAGGTGAGAGATAAACAGTGATTATATCTGACACAGACACAAGCAGGCAGAGCAATTAATGGAGAGATTACCATGCAGTCTTTCATCACATTAACACAAACACACATGTGTGATGCAACACAGAGGAAATGGCAAGGCATGGATTGGACCCTGCATGGAAAAGAAGCCGCCTGTCCCTCTAGTGCTGTCAGGAATGGACTTTGCCAATAGTGGTGGGACTCACCTGCCTTGTGGGCTGCAGTACCAGGGCTGGCCAGCGGGTGCTCTCAACAACCAGAGGTTCACTTCGGCAATTAGCAATCACCTGGGGCTGATTGCAGGTGGTGTATTTAAGGGATGGCCAGACCTGCAGTCTGTGCCTTGTTGTACTGTTTGCTTGGCCCTGGTTTCCTGATCCTGTTTCTGCCTGTCCTGACGCTGCCTGAACTCTGCCTGTACTGACCTCGGCTAGTCCTGACCACTCTCCCGCCTGCTCCTGGTACTCCGTTTGCCCGTTTGCTATGACCCGGCCTGTCTGACTACTCTTGTATTGTATGTTTGTTATCTGTTGGAGGTTTGGTTCAGTTTGTTTGCACTGTGTTATGTTTAGTTTTGCACTGCGTTTGTATTGTTAGTCTCAATAAATTATATTATTTACTATATCTGAAACCTGCATTTCCCTGTGTCAGTCCACACACTTCTGGTCATACCCGCATCCCTGACAAGTGCGGTGATCTCCAAACTGCAGCCCGTGGGCAAGATGTGGCCCTTTGTTTGCCTTTATGTGGATCTTGGGTCACAATTACTTCCACTGATATGAGGCACTATTTCTCCCACTGACACCAACAATAAGGCACTATTCCTCCCACTGACACAGAGGATAGGGCACTATTCCTCCCACTGACACATGATGGGGCACTATTCCTCCCACTGACACAGAGGATGGGGCACTATTCCTGCCACTGACACAGGATGGGGCACTATTCCTCCCACTGATACAGGATGGGGCACTATTCCTCCCACTGACACAGAGGATGGGGCACTATTCCTCCCACTGACACAGGATGGGGCACTATTCCTCCCAATGACACAAGATGGGGCACTATTCCTCCTATTGATACAGGATGGGGCACTATTCCTCCCACTGACACAGGATGGGGCACTATTCCTCCCATTGATACAGGATGGGGCACTATTCCTCCCACTGACACAGTATGGGACACTATTCCTCCCACTGACACAGGATGGGGCACTATTCCTCCCAATGACACAGAATGGGGCACTATTCCTCCCACTGATACAGGATGGGGCACTATTCCTCCCAATGACACAGGATGGGGCACTATTCCTCCCATTGATACAGGATGGGGCACTATTCCTCCCACTGACACAGGATGGGACACTATTCCTCCCACTGACACAGGATGGGGCACTATTCCTCCCAATGACACAGAATGGGGCACTATTCCTCCCACTGATACAGGATGGGGCACTATTCCTCCCAATGACTCAGAGGATGGGGCACTATTCCTCCCACTGACACAGAGGATGGGGCACTATTCCTCCCACTGACACAGGATGGGGCACTATTCCTCCCACTGACACAGGATGGGGCACTATTCCTCCCATTGATACAGGATGGGGCACTATTCCTCCCACTGACACAGGATGGGGCACTATTCCTCCCACTGACACAGGATGGGACACTATTCCTCCCATTGATACAGGATGGGACACTATTCCTCCCATTGATACAGGATGGGGCACTATTCCTCCCACTGACACAGGATGGGACACTATTCCTCCCACTGACACAGGATGGTGCACTATTCCTCCCAATGACACAGAATGGGGCACTATTCCTCCCACTGATACAGGATGGGGCACTATTCCTCCCAATGACTCAGAGGATGGGGCACTATTGCTCTCACTGACACAGAGGATAGGGCACTATTGCTCCCACTGACACAGAGGATGGGACACTATTCCTCCCCCTGACACAGAGGATGGGGCACTATTCCTCCCACTGACACAGGATGGGGCACTATTCCTCCCACTGACACAGAGGATGGGGCACTATTCCTCCCATTGACACAGGATGAGGCACTATTCCTCCCATTGACACAGGATGAGGCACTATTATTCCCACTGACACAGGATGAGGCACCATTCATCCTACTGATACCACCAATAGGACACAATTCCTCCTACTAATTTTAATTATGGGGTACTATTACTCCCACTGATACCAATGATGGGGCTCTATTTCTCTCACTAATACCAATAATGGAGCATTATTCCACTCACCAATACCAATGACTGGGCACTATTCCTCCTCTTACTGCCCACAGGTGTTATGTATTTGTTCTACTCCCAATGCCCACCAAGCCTGAGGCATTGTTTATTGATGCTGGGACATTTTCTACTCCCTCTGGCCACAGCCTGGTCCCTCTAAAGTCTAAAGGACTTTAAACTGGCCCTTTGTTTAGAAAGTTTGGAGACCCCTGTTCTACTAAATAGGGACAAGCTAGGTGAATGAACACATGGACATAGGGGCATCGATCAATTATGACACTACAAACTGCAGCCAGAATATGTGAGTTCATCATTTCAAGGTAATGCAAACAAACAATGCAGAAAATATAACTACACTGCTACGTAGTTAAAATATTTGAAAATGTACATTGTCTTTAACTTGGTCCATGAGCAATGAGTGAGGAAGAGGAGGATTTACAAAGAATTAAATTGTTTTCTATATGTGAACTGGCCCTTGATGCAGATAGATTGTACATGAGGCCAGCAGTTCTAGACCCATACAAACAAGGCACAGCTAATCGTCCATTGTGTATGCATTCACAGTGTGTCCAAGGGTGGACTTTGGTTTGAGTACCTACATCTATTGTTTGCTAAGACATGGTGTATCATAAAGAATTGCCCTTTTTAAATTAAATGCTTATTTTTACATTTTTTATCCTTTGTTGATCACCTGCAACCCTATTACAGCCACTTCTTCTCTACATGCCCTCCAGTGATGGCTGCATTGCATTT
This sequence comes from Staurois parvus, assembly GCF_062004578.1. Classification (NCBI taxonomy): domain Eukaryota; kingdom Metazoa; phylum Chordata; class Amphibia; order Anura; family Ranidae; genus Staurois; species Staurois parvus. Next base: position 706,692 of record NW_028319125.1, on the reverse strand, counting down.
CTTAGGATGGGTTTCCTGAAGGTGACAATGGTGGACCATGCCTTTATCATGTGTGTTAATACAGATAATCTTATTCTCCGTTGAAAGTCCCTGTGACAGGGTGACAATGCAGGAGCAAGGACACAGCGTTGTCACCCTATAACAAGAAGGACCCTTATGGCAGGATCACCAAGTGTTTTTTACTGAAGGCTGCAGATTTTAAAGAATTTTAGAATGAGATTTTAGTGATCGTGTATATATCTACAGTGGGGATCAAAAGTTTGGGCACCCCAGCTAAAAATTTGTATTAATGTGCATAAACAAGCCAAGGAAAGATGGAAAAATCTCCAAAAGGCATCAAATTACAGGATTAGACATTCTTATAATATGTCAACAAAAGTTAGATTTTATTTCCATCATTTACACTTTCAAAATAACAGAAAACAAAATATGGCGTCTGCAAAAGTTTGGGCACCCTGCAGAGTTTATAGCATGCACTGCCCCCTTTGCAAAGCTGAGACCTGCCAGTGTCATGGATTGTTCTCAATTATTGTCTGGGAAGACCAGGTGATGTCAATCTCAAAGGTTTTAAATGCCCAGACTCATCTGACCTTGCCCCAGCAATCAGCACCATGGGTTCTTCTAAGCAGTTGTCTAGAAAACTGAAACTGAAAATAGTTGACGCTCACAAAGCTGGAGAAGGCTATAAGAAGATAGCAAAGCGTTTTCAGATGTCAATATCCTCTGTTCGGAATGTAATTAAGAAATGGCAGTCATCTGGAATAGTGGAAGTTAAAGCAAGATATGGAAGACCAAGAAAAATATCAGACAGAACAGCTCACAGGATTGTGAGAAAAACAATTCCAAACCCACATTTGACTGCACGATCCCTCCAGAAAGATCTGGCAGACACTGGAGTTGTGGTACACTATTCCACTATAAAGAGATACTTGTACAAATATGGTCTTTATGGAAGAGTCATCAGAAGAAAACCTCTTCTACGTCCTCACCAGAAAAATCATCGTTTGAACTTTGCAAATGAACATATAGACAAGCCTGATGCATTTTGGAAACAAGTTCTGTGGACCGAAGAGGTTAAAATTGAACTTTTTGGCCAGAATGAGCAAAGGTACGTTTGGAGAAGAAGGGGCACAGAATTTAATGAAAAGAACCTCTGTCCAACTGTTAAGCATGGGGTTGGATCAATCATGCTTTGGGGTTGTGTTGCAGCCAGTGGCACAGGGAACATCTCATGAGTAGAAGGAAAAATGGATTCAATAAAATTTCAGCAAATTTTGGATGGTAACTTGATGCCATCTGTGAAAAAGCTGAAGTTAAAGAGAGGATGGCTTCTACAAATGGATAATGATCCTAAACACACCTCGAAATCCACGGGGGATTACATCAAGAGGCGTAAACTGAAGGTTTTGCCATGGCCTTCACAATCTCCTGACCTCAACATAATTGAAAATCTATGGATAGACCTTAAAAGAGCAGTGCGTGACAGACAGCCCAGAAATTTCAAAGAACTGGAAGACTTTTGTAAGGAAGAATGGGCAAAGATACCTCAAACAAGAATTGAAAGACTCTTGGCTGGCTACAAAAAGCGTTTACAAGCTGTGATACTTGCCAAAGGGGGCAGTACAAGATATTAACTCTGCAGGGTGCCCAAACTTTTGCAGACACCATTTTTTTGTTTTCTGTTATTTTGAAAGTGTAAATGATGGAAATAAAATCTAACTTTTGTTGACATATTATAAGAATGTCTAATCTGTAATTTGATGCCTTTTGGAGATTTTTCCATCTTTCCTTGGCTTCTTTATGCACATTAATACACATTTTTAGCTGGGGTGCCCAAACTTTCGATCCCCACTGTACATCTATTGTGATTTTTTTTTTGTGGACAGCGGCACTCGCACTTATAAACTTTAGTAAGTGCTGATGAAATTTATGTTTGTAATATTTATTAGTAGACAGTAGATGTAAGTACTTTAGTGCCGTATATCATCAGGGTCAGGTTATGCAAATACTGACATTCAGAATGTTGTATTGATGCAGCAGCTTCGTATGGCTCCGGTGGGGATCTGTCGATGTCTATTGTAATAGGAAAAATATCATTTTCCACATTACCATGCAATTTATCAAGTTGCTTATGACTATTTTTCAGGCTACAGGTCTCAACACTGCATACTTAAAGGGTAACTCCACTTTCTCGTGAAAAAAATAGCAAATAAAAAAAATAATATAGAATATACAAATGTGACACAAGTCATATTGTAATTGAATGTTATTAAAAAACTATCTGTCCTTTTCAATCTGTAGCGCTGTAATTTTATGTAAAAGGCAATGCAATATGGCAACCTGGAGGCATTCTGTATTCACATGGCATACAGAACGCCCCCCAGAAATGTAATTTCCTGCGTGTGTGATTGGCTAACTGATTGTCCCAGAAGTCTGCACTCAGATACAAGTTAGATTTAGGGCATCCTCTGCAACAAAAATATCATTTTTGGTGAGATACTACCAAAGAGAAAACATTGCTAAAGGGGTGCAGACTCTGCCACTTTCCTCATTAGAGCCCTGCAGGTGCAGGAGCTAATTAATAATTATAAAAAATCAAGGACAGACAAACAGCTATTTCTTCAGAATAACATTAGGAATTTGCAACAAAGTTTGTTAAAATCCTTGCAATGTACTGTACATTGATCAACCAGAGTGGAATGTTTTTATCTCAACAAAAATGTCTTTAAAGCTGAACTCTGGGAACTTTCACTTAACCCATTGTCTACCAATGTAGGTTTATAAACGTCCTCGTGTTCAAGGGGTTAAAACAAGTTTACAGCTTTTCACATGATTTGGAAGTGCATACGGAAAATGTGAAAAAGTCCTCCAAAAAATTGAGAAATAAGAATTTAAAAAAAGATCTGTATAAGTATAGAAAATCTTGCGACAAAGTGAAAAATGAAAGAAAATTGAGACAGAATTGTATAGTCACACACACTATATTGCCAAAAGTATTAGCCCTGCCCTCCAAATCATTGGATTCAGGTGTTCCAATCCCCTCCATGGACACAGGTGTATAAAATCAAGCCCCTAGGCATGCAGACTGCTTCTACAAACATTTATGAAAGAATGGGTCGCTCTCAGGAGCTCAGTGACTCCAAGCATGGTCCCGTGATAGGTTGTCACCTGTGCAATAAGTCCATCCGTGACATTTCCTGGCTACTAAATATTCCACGCTCAACTGTTAGTGGGATTATAACAAAGTGGAAGCAACTGGGAACAACAGCAACTCAGCCACCAAGTGGTAGGCCACGTCACATGACAGAGTGGGGTCAGCGCATGCTGAAGCGCACAGTGCGCAGAAGTCACCAACTGTCTGCAGAGTCAATAGCTAAAGACCTCCAAAGTTTGTGTGGCCTCCAGATTAGCACAACAACAGTGTGTAGAGAGCTTCATGGAATGGGTTTCCATGGCCGAGCAGCTGCATCCAAGCCTTACATCACCAAATGCAATGCAAAGCATCGGATGCCGTGGTGTAAAGCACACCGCCACGGGACTGTAGAGTTGTGGAGACTTGTTCTCTGGAGTGATGAATCACACTTCTCTGTCTGGCAATCTGATGGATGTGTCTCAGTTTGGCAGTTGCCAGAACGATATTTGCCTGAATGCATTGTGCCAAGTGTAAAGTTTGGAGGAGGGGGGATTACGGTGTGGGGTTGTATTTCAGGGGTTGGGCTTGGCCCTCTAGTTCCAGTGAAGGGAACTCTTAAGGCATCAGAATACCAAGACATTTTGGACAATTTGATGCTCCCAACATTGTGGCAACAGTTTGGGGATGGCCTCTTCCTGTACCAACATGACTGCACACCAGTGCACAAAGCAAGGTCCATAAAGACATGGAGGAGCAAATTTGGGGTGGAGGAACTTGACTGGCCTGCACTGAGTCCTGACCTCAACCCCATAGAACACCTTTGGGATGAATTAGAGCGAAGACTGCAAGCCAGGCCTTCTCGTCTGACATCAGTGCCTGACCTCACAAATGTGCTTCTGGAAGAATAGCCATACCTTCCCATAGACACCCTCCTAAACCTTGTGGACGGCCTTCCAAGAAGAGGTGAAGCTGTTATAGCTGCAAAGGGCGGGGCCAACTCAATATTGAACTCTACGGACCAAGACTAGGATGCCATTAAAGTTCATGTGCGTGTAAAGGCGGGTGTCCCAATACTTTTGGCAATTTAGTGTATGCAAGGTTGCAAGATGGTCACCAGCAGATTGGGCAACCCGTGAGGACAGCCTGTTGCCTTCTTTGTGCAGAAAGTGATCGCCTTTGATGCTCATCAGGGTTTTTCCAGAAAATCCTGAGCTGTACTGCAGTTGGATCCTGGTGCAAGATGATGGTAGGTGTTTGCCTAAAAAATTGGAGTGGAAATCTGCAGAGGTGGACGTGAGGGAAGGAAGGTGCTGTAGAACTATTGAGAAACACTGAAAAAAATGTTCAATTGGAAAGAAAATAACCTAGTAACATTTGATTTTGTCGGCATTCACATACAATGAATGTACATGCAGTCTTGCGGGATGAATAGCTCTGCGCATGTTTACTGTAGTATTACACTACAAACAGCACTGAGGAACCTTCCTCCACAGACTTAGTGTTAATACACACCCTCCTGAGGAAGTGTTTAGTGCTGCGCCATGAAATTTATTGACAGTGTTTTAGTATTTGTATTGTGTGGCTAAATATTAATCTTTAAAGAAGCTCTGGAAGGCCTTCCTCCCCTCATAGGGCACCTCTGCTGATCTCCACTCGAATTTTTGGGGTAACAATATGTGGAACTTTAGGTCCATTTGTAAGAGCAGATGCTTACGGGGTGCCATTGCATGTATTTCAGCTGCGGTATTGTATTGCACTTTGTAGTTATGTAGTTAGTTTAGGCTGCCCAGGTCGGGAAAAGGTTAACGTTTTTCTCTCCTTTCCTGGGTTTTTTGGGTCCTGCCTCCTGCTGTATGCCTCATAACTACAAGGAGAGGCTCTGCTCTAGAGCCTTGGCCACATGTGAGAAGAACAAGATGCCCTCTTTGCAAGACGTAGCAGGAGAGAGGAGCATGAACATGGGATTACTGAAGAGGTCTGCTTCACTATGTAGTCCTAGAAGTTGGAGAGCACAAAGCCCAGAAGGTTGGAGAAAATACTGAGAGTTATATAGGTCGAGAACCAGCATGTAGTCCCTCAAGATACCAGAAAATACGGAGGACACTACCAGCCACTTGAGATCACCGGTTATGGACTAACAACTGTTAAGGTATGCCTGGGTATGCCACCTCTGTTAGTCAGTTTAGGCCTGAACGAAGTTGTACTTGTTTGTTATTATTCCATGAAGAAGTTCAGTAAAGTGCGGAATGTGTATAGCAGCCTGTCGGGAAACGTGGTACCTGGCATGGTGATGGGTCCTCTGGAAGCGAGGGAGTCGGTGCTCCAATTCCCTCCTTAGTGACCTGTTCCCCATAAGTAACTGGACCAAACCCGTGTAATGGAGCCCCACAGCCTAGCCGCAAGGTACAGGAGAACAGAAGGAGTTAAATGAGTGCATGTATGGGGTGCATGGTAGGACTCCATTCTGTCACCAAGAGTGAGGTGGCAGAGGTATGCTGGATGGGTGGAGAGGGCATAGGCTCAGCAGTATCCCTTCTAAATGTAACAACTCACAGACAAGGTGTGGGACACCACATTTTATAGAACTATAGAGTGTACATTTAGCTACTGCACACAGTGGGCGGCTCGTCTCTTAACTCGGGGTACTGCCATAATGTTTGACCTCACATGAACGTGGCGCTGTCTGCTCCTGTGCATTGATGAGCATGCCCACAAGCCAAAGAAATCCCCACGTGCATGGGTGAGGGTGGGTAATGATGTTGAATGAGAAGACCTGGCTAGCAATCGGAGTTCCAATTCATTCCATAGATGTACAGTAGGGTTGAGGTCAGGGCTATGTGCATGTCACTCAAGTTCCTCTATGCCAAACTTGTCTTTTTTTTTTGTAAATTCTTTTATTTATGACTCAGAGCAAATCCAGCAATTTGGAACACATTGCAAAACAGTTCACCAATATAGCAAAAAGTATAAATCACTATATTTGACATAAATTGAGAAGAAAAAAACACTGCAAAATATCAGTGTCAATGGGAAAAGCAAGAAGAGGAGCAATGTTCTGAGTCGTATTTTTTTTTTTTGGCATGTAGAGGGGATTTAAGGTGAAAGACAGAAGGGGTAGAACAGAAAATTATGGAGCGTCCAAGTGGGCAGTGGAGTAAGGAGGTGAAAGAGGTGGAAGGTGAGGAGAGGAAGGGAGGTAAGAGAGGAGAGGAGAAGGCAAGGTTGTAGGGGCATAAGTTGTGAAAGGGAAAGGAAGAAAGGACAGGGGAAACTAGGGGAAATGGGAAACAGGTATGCCTTGGGTTGACACTAGAGTGAAAGATACCGGTTCGTGGATGCTCATAAAGGAGGGCTTTGCCCTTATCCAAGAAGTTAATATAGGAAAACTATGAACTTCAGTATGGATCTTGCCTTTTTTCAGTAGGAAGGAATAATGTCCTCTATGTGCCTCATCCACTCTGCCTAACCACATAGATATCCTTGCCCGCCACTCACTGGACCAAGAGATACAGTTGCCTTTGTTGTTCAACCAGAAGTCAAGCTTGGACTGAACCCAAGTTTGGACCAGATCCAAGTTCGGACTGGCCCTAAGTTTTGACCAGATGCAAGTCAGGTCAGAGGTGACAAAGAACAAAGGATGGATTTCTAATAGGTTTTAGTGGGGATGGCAGTTTGGTGCAGCAGAAAGGTCAGGTCATCTGGGATGTTGAAATCAGTAGATTTTTGGGAATTTTTTCTGACCATAGTCCAAGGGGTCTGAGTTTTCAGTAGGACCAGAACACATGGAGGATCAAGGACTTCTAGGAATTATTTGTGGAAAACTGTCAGAGTCTTGTACCACTGGGAGAAGAGTTTGTAGTTGGTTTCTTTCAGTCTGGTACAGATTGAGGGTTATCAATCCATGTTTTTATGGATTTGGCTTTGTGCACAGTCATGGCTGGAAGAGATAAGGGTCTTCCCCAAACCACTGGATCCAAAGCACATAATTGTGTAAAATGTCTGTTACATAGTTATATAGTTAGTCTGGCTGAAAAAAAACAAAAATTCCATCCAGTTCAACCATACAAAAGAAAAAGTTATAATCCTATACCCACAGTTGATCCAGAGGAAGGCAAAAAAAAACCCAGCAAAGCATGATCCAATTTGCTCCTGCTGGGAAAAAAATTCCTTCCTGATCTGAGAGGCAATCGGATATTCCCTGGATCAACTTTACCTATAAATGTTAGTATCCAGTTATATTCTGTGTATCTAAGAAAGAATCCAGGACTTTTTTGAAGCAATCCATTGAGCTGGCCAGAACCAACTCTTGAGGGAGTCTATTCCACATTTTCACAGCTCTCGCTGTGAAGAAACCTTTCCGTGTTTGGAGATTAAATTTAATTTCCTCTAGACGTAAAGAGCGCCCCCTTGTCCTCTGTGATGACCTCAGGGTGAATAGCTCTACACCGAGTTCACTAGAGGAACCACTGATGTATTTATAGTCTGTAGTATTACCAGTAACCTTCACTGGAGACATCTGAACTCTACACTGTCTATGTGTGTCCACATACAATTGGCAGTTTAGTAGGTGTGATAGTCAAGTGTCTAAAAACTTTTGAAAATTTAGTGTTTTTCTTCTGATAGTTTTACTTAAACCAAGACACAGATCACGAATCACAGATGCGCTTTTTTATGCCAGCCTTTTAATCAAACATCCCCTTTTATTGCCGTTTTATTAAGCTTCTACCGTCATACTTTTCGATCTTTATCTTTTTATTTTTTTTTCACTCGGCAATGCAAAGCTGCTTCTCTTTATTACAAATTAATTGCTGTACAAGATGTGGCGTATCGTGAGCGAGTCTCTTAAGCAGGGCAAGGGCTTTTTCATGCAAAGAAAACCTAATTTAAGCTGTTTCATCTCCACCCACACACTGGAAAAGCCTTCATTTTCAAATATTCATGAGCAAAACTCTGTGCAGCTGGTGAGAAATCTGTCAGCCCTTTTAAGGTTTGCCCCGTGCATTCGATATTGTTTGTTAAAGGAAAATTCTGGAGTTAACCCTGTTTACCCAAAATTCCAAAAGTCACTCGTTTAGACGATTCTATCCATTTCTTTTTTTCCCGTGGCATATCATAGCCTTAGAAATTCCTCTACCTCCCTTTTTTATAGCTATTTCTTTAAAGATGACCATACATATTACAATATGATTGCACACAAAAGTGACTTAAAGTGATTCTGTTGGCAAAAACAATTTAAAAAGCGCTTTATTAAATGTACTGTACCTGTTCCGCTACTCAGGCCTTAAACCTTTCTTCTCTCTCTGAGCTACATACTGTAGATGCCTGCATCCCTTGTTTCTCTCTTTGGTTCTATCCATCAGCCACTGTGTCACCATAGTCAATTTAAGATCTGCCGATGAACATGTAGTGCAAGGGCCTGCTGGACTGGATATAATCAGAATGCATTGTTTATTCAGACCTTTATATTATACAGGTTTGGTAAATCTAAAGGAGGTTGTCCAATGAGATGGTAATGTGTTTGGATATCTTAAAGTGTCAGCAAAGCCAAAGATTTTGTCTAAAATGAATTGTGTGTTCAACGTTTATTTCATTACTATATTCTTAGGTATTCAATCCCTTTCTCGGAAGGTCTCTAAACATGAGATTGCCACTTATCAAGAAAAAACTGCCAATACCAGCTTCTGTCATTTTCAATGCGTACGTTTAAGACAAACAGTAGATTGGATTAATATCAATGTTCTAAGTGTTTTTGCATTTTTCTTTTGGTTTGATCAAATCTTGCAAATTAATATTGGAACATCCAGGTTTACAAAACCTACGATTTGGTTATGGCTCTGTTTTATTACTAACCTTGAGCGGATCAGTTTTCTAGAACTGGAATTTGATCTAGTTGAGTTGGATCAAAACCAAGCTAGGCCAGCTCATCTGAACTGGTAAAGGGGAATTCGGCCCAGTTGAGTTGGATCAACACCAAGCTAGGCCAGCTCATCTGAACTGGTAAAGGGGAATTCGGCCCAGTTGAGTTGGATCAACAGCAAGCTAGACCAGCTCATCTGAAGTGGTAAAGGGGAATTCGGCCCAGTTGAGTTGGATCTACACCAAGCTAGACCAGCTCATCTGAACTGGTAAAGGGGAATTCGGCCCAGTTGAGTTGAGTCTACAGCAAGCTAGACCAGCTCATCTGAACTGGTAAAGGGGAATTCGACCCAGTTAAGTTGGATCAACAGCAAGCTAGGCCAGATCATCTGAAGTGGTAAAGGGGAATTCGACCCAGTTGAGTTGGATCAACAGCAAGCTAGACCAGCTCATCTGAACTGGTAAAGGGGAATTCGGCCCAGTTGAGTTGGATCTACACCAAGCTAGACCAGCTCATCTGAACTGTTAAAGGGGAATTCGACCCAGTTGAGTTGGATCAACAACAAGCTAGGCCAGATCATCTGAAGTGGTAAAGGGGAATTCAACCCAGTTGAGTTGGATCAACAGCAAGGTAGGCCAGGTCATCTGAAGTGGTAAAGGGGAATTCGACCCAGTTGAGTTTGATCTACACCAAGCTACACCAGCGCATCTGAACTGGTAAAGTGGAATTTTATCCAGTTGTTTTTGATCTACACCAAACTAGTCCTGCTCATCTAAACTGGTAAAGGGGAACTCAAACCAGCTGAGCTTGATCCACACCAAGCTTGGCCAGCTCATCTGAACTGGTAAAAGGGAATTCGACCCAGTTGAGTTTGATCTGCACCACGCTAGGCCAGCTCACCTGAACTAGTACAGTGGAATTCGACCCAGTTGAGTTTGATCTGCACCAAGCTAGGCCAGCTCACCTGAACTGGTAAAGGGGAACTCAAACCAGCTGAGCTTGATCCACACCAAGCTAGGCCAGCTCATCTGAACTGGTAAAAGGGAATTCGACCCAGTTGAGTTTGATCTGCACCAAGCTAGGCCAACTCATCTGAACTGATAAAGGGGAATTCGACCCAGCTGAGTTTGATCCACACCAAGCAAGGCTAGCTCATCTGAACTGATAAAGGGGTCCTTTGGTGATAAAGATTGCTAAAATCCCTACTTTATGTGCAGATGTCATAGAGTGAAATTTAAGGCAAACAGCTATTACATTAAAAAATATACTGAATGTTTTGGGTTTTTTTAACTTTTAACTATAGGAAATAAAAAAAAAATCCTCCCAGCAGTGAGGAGAGTAAAATCATGGCAGGAGGCGCTCCCCCATGCTCCAGCAGTGGAGTGTCTCTCGGCCTCTGCATGTTCAGTACAGGGCTATGGATCCTGCATTGGTCTTTATGACATCAGGACCTTAGATTGCTGGAGCGTGGGGGAAAACACACTGTGGGGAGCGGTCTAGAAGCATGGAGGAGCAGAGGATCAGGTAAGTAATCTTCTTTTCCATGCCCCTATACCTAAATAAGCAGTTAACCCTTGCATTGCTGGCGCTTCTCCAATGCAATGAGGAACTTTGGCGTTTTCCAGAGTTGAGTTTTAATGAACACATGGGTTAGTGTATTTTTTTTTTATCTACCTGTATTTCAGCTTGGGTTGTCTACTGCCATTTGCGCATAGGCTTTTTTTTAGCTGCTGTAACTAAAATTGGACATTCACTATAATTACATTTTCATTCCTTTGAATCTCTCAACAGTTTAAGGGGCAATTGCTTACAAAATGCTACATTTTCAGCTGAGATGCACAAACAATTTTATTTTAAGGTTTGTAAAGTAAATCACCCACTTTTGTTTGTTTTTCATGTTTTTTTAAAAACCTTTTTGAAAAGCCTCTGATTGCAGCAGACTTCCAAATCACGCAACATTTGCAGGGTACTCATTTCAGCTGCAGTAAAGCTGGAGGATTATTTCAGAATAAGTATCTGACTCAGAGCTGGAGAATGTCCCCTTCCATTGTAGGTTTCTGCTATTACGTTGAACATAAGTTACCTTTAAAGTTTAAGCTGACCTGCAGCCTTCCCTCCAGTCTTGCACAGTTGTACCGGCTCCTCTCCTGGACTGAAATTGCTTAGTGATTTCACTGCACGCTGTGAGTGTCTCACAATGTGCATTAGAAGCTACAGTAAGTCAGACATAGCCCACCTCATTTCCTGGCTGGAGTCTAACTGTTCCTGGCCTGCCCTGTTCATTCATTTAATAATAGTTCTTTCAATTATGGAGGCTCAGCATTATATGTGGCATTACCTGTGTACAAAGGCAGCCTGTGCAGCAAAAAAACCCACTTTTCCAGGCTGACCTCCACCCATCAAGGCATTTTAATATTTCCAAAACTCCTCCCAAGAGCCTGCCCACAGCTTTTATCATGGCTGAAGGCTCTTGAGGGTGCTTTGATGTTTTCTGGAAGCTATGTACACCACCATGCTAGCCCTCCAACCAGCCAGGATCTGAACTGATAAAGGGGAATTCGACCCAGTTGAGTTGGATCTACAGCAAGCTAGACCAGCTCATCTGAAGTAGTAAAGGGGAATTCAACCCAGTTGAGTTTGATCTACACCAACTCATCTGAACTGATAGTGGAATTTGACCCAGTTGTTTTTAATCTGCACCAAACTAGTCCAACTCATCTAAACTGGTAAAGGGGAATTCAAACCAGCTGAGCTTGATCCACACGAAGCTAGGCCAGTTCACCTGAACTTGTAAAGGGGAATTCGAACCAGCTGAGTTGGATCCACACCAAGCTAGGCTAGGTCATCTGAACTGCATAAAGAAGAACAGAGACCCAACACAGAAAAGAGATGGTGGGCCTTAATGCCAAGCGGCATTACGCATTGGGAGCTTACCGATCCCCGCTGGCTACAGGGCAGGGAACGCGCTCTCGGCATGGTAAGTTGTTTATACATGGATGCATATACAGTTAGGTCCATATATATTTGGACACAGGCACAATTTTCATACTTTTGGCTCTCTATACCACCAGAATAAATTAAAACAAAACAATCCAAATGAATTTGAAGTGCAGACTTTCAGCTTTAATTCAAGGGGTTGAACATAAATATCAAGTACAAATTTTAGGAACTGCAACCATTTTTATACACAGTCCCTCCATTTTCAGGGGCTCAAATGTAATTGGACAAATGAATATATTAATAAATAAAATGTTCATTTTTAATATTTTGTTGAGAATCCTTTACTGGCTGAAGTCTGGAACCCATGGACATTACCAAAGACTGGGTTTCCTCCTTTCTGATGCTTTGCCAGGCTCTAACCGCAGCTGTCTTCAGTTGTTCTTTGTTTGTGGGTCTTTCTGCCTTTAGTTTTGCCTTCAGCAAGTGAAATGCATGCTCAATGGGGATGAGATCAGGTGATTTACTCGGCCATTGCAGAATATTCCACTTCTTTTTCTTAAAAAGCTCCTGGGTTGCTTTTGCAGTGTGTTTTGGATCATTGTCCATCTGTACTGTGAAGCGCCGTCCAATCAACTTTGCTGCATTTGGCTGTATCTGGGCTGACAGTATGGTGTCCTTTTAAAATGCAGCGGTAAATGACTACTGCTCAGTTCTCCTGTGAATGCCTTTTTATGAAGCGGTGTAGATCAGTTCTCTGAATGAAGGGAGAAGCAACGCTGGAAAACGGCTGCTGTTACTATAATCTCGTGAGATTCCAGTAAGAGATCAGTCAAACAACGTTTACTGAGCAGCAGTAAATTATCGCTGCTTCGTTAGCGGTTCCTCTGATTCTCCAGCTCTGGGCTGGAGAATCTGGAGGGAGAACACCAATCACCAGTGAAGGGCTGACATCGCTCCTTCATACACTGGCCATCTGTGTGTGGAGATGATCAGCGGAGGACATGTTCTCCGCTGATCATCTCTGTTTCCTAAACCACTAATGATCGGAGATCAGCAACGATCTTCAGGATCACCACTGATCTCTGTTTCATAAAAGGACACCTAAATCTCTAAACACTGCAGAATCCATCTGGCTGCTTCTGTCACTTCATCAATAAACACCAATGACCCAGCCATGGAAGCCATGCATGCCCATGTCATCACACTGCTTCCACCATGTTTTACAGATGACGTTGTGTGCTTTGGATCATGAGCTGTTCCAAGCCTTCTCCACACTTTTTACTTCACATCATTCTGGTACAGATTCATTTTAGTTTCATCCGTCCAAAGAATGCTTTTCCAGAACTGGTCTGGCTTTTTTAGATGTTTTTTGGCAAAGTCTAATCTGGCTTTTCTATTCTTCAGGCTTATGAATGGTTTGCACCTTGTGGTGAACCCTCTGTATTTGCTCTTGTGAAGACTTCTTTTGATTGTAGACTTTGACAATGATACATCCACCTCCTGGAGAGTGTCCTTCACTTGTCTGGATGTTGTGAATGGGTTTTTTTTTTACCAGAGAGGATCCTGCGATCATCCACCACTGTTGTCCTCTGTGGACGTCCATGCCTTTTTATGTTGCTGAGCTCACCAGTGCTTTCTTCTTTACTCAGAATGTACCAAACTGTTGATTTGCCCACTCCTAATGTTGCTGCGATCTCTCTGATGGATTTGTTTTTGAAGCCTTACAATGGCCTGTTTCACTTGCATGGACAGCTTCTTTGAACGCATGTTGTAGGTTCACAGCAATAGATTCCAAATGCAAATACCACACTTAGAATCAACTCCAGACCTTTTACCTGCTTAATTGATGAATAAATAACGAAATAGTAGCCCACACCTGGCCATGAAACAGCTTTTGATTAAATTTTCCAATTACTTTTGGTCCCTTGAAAAAGGGGGATGGCTACTCTTAAGATCTGTAATTCCTAACCCCTTTCTTCATGTACATGCCCTCAAATTAAACTTGAGAGTGTGCATTTTCAGCCCATATCCATTATATAACTATAGCTTGAAAATGTTTTGGTAAATACCTGAAAAAAACTACAATTGTGCCTGTGTCCAAATATATATGGACCTAACTGTATATGCAGCCATGTATAAACAACTTGCCATGCTGAAAGCGTGTTCCCTGCCCGGTAGCCGGTGGGGATCTGTAAGCTCCTAATGCATACTTGCCATTGTGAACTTTCTGATCATGTGACAGCCAATCACAGAAGTCACATGACCTGAATGCCCGCCTCCACCTCCCAGCATCTAGAAGCTCTTAAAGGGCCGGGAGGCACGGGCAGGAAGGAATTAAACATTTCCCTAGCATGCCGGGATAAAGGAAGAAAAAATATAAGCAGAATAAAGTTCAGATGCAAGCAGTGGGCTGGCTCTTGGGATGAGTTAAGCAAATATTAAAATGCTTTGATGGGTGTAGCAACACAGATTGCATTTTCATGCAGAAGTCAAAGGAGAGATTAAAGTAGAGAAATTATGTGCTCTATAACCCATAGTTGTCCCAAGTCCAAAACTTCTAGATTGTCACAAATAACAAGGAAAGCATCCAACACGTTCCAAATGTCCAAAAGCCCCCCCCCCCCCTTTCATCAAGGCTTGTAAGTAATGTAAATTTAGGACTGCCGAGACTCAAAAGGGGTTTGGAAAAATTATATATATATATATATATATATATATATATATATATATATATATATACAAACACACATACTATATTGCCAAAAGTATTGGTCGGCCGGCCTTTACACGCACATGAACTTTAATGGCATCCCAGTCTTAGTCTGTACGATTCCATATTGAGTTGGCCCACCCTTTGCAGCTATAACAGCTTTAACAGGAAGGGGCCATCCCCAAACTCTTCCCACAAAATTGGGAGCATGAAATTGTCCAAAATGTCTTGGTATGCTGATGCCTTAAGAGTTCCCTTCACTGGAACTAGGGGGCCAAGCCCAACCCCTGAAAGCCAACCCTACACCATAATCCCCCCTCTACCAAACTTTACACTTGGCACAATGCAGTCAGGCAAGTACCGTTCTCCTGGCAACTGCCAAACCCAGACACGTCCATCGGATTGCCAGAGAAGCGTGATTAATCACATCAGAGAAGACGTCTCCATTGCTCTAGAGTCCAGTGGCGGCGTGCTTTACACCACTGCATCCGACGCTTTGCATTGCACTTGGTGATGTAAGGCTTGGATGCAGCTGCCCGGCCATGGAAACCCATTCCACTTGGTGGCTGAGTTGCTGGTGCTCCCAGTTGCTTCCACTTTGTTATAACACCACTAACAGTTGGACGTGGAATATTTAGTAGCCAGGAAATGTCACGGATGGACTTATTGCACAGGTGGCAACCTATCACGGGACCACGCTTGGATTCACTGAGCTCCTGATAGTGACCCCATTCATTCACAAATGTTTTTAGAAGCAGTCTGCATGCCTAGGGGCTTGATGTAATACACCTGTGGCCATGGAGGTGATTGGAACACCTGAATCCAATGATTTGGAGGGCTGGCCCAATACTTTGGCAATATAGTGTGTATGTGTATATATACAGTTGCAAGAAAAAGTATGTGAACCCCTTGGGATTACGTGGAGTTTTGCATGAATTGGGCATAAAATGTGCTCTGAACGTCATCTAAGTCACAACAATAGAAGAACACAGTCTGCTGAACATAATACTACACAAACATTAGATGTTGCCATGGTTTAATTGCACATAACATGTAAACATTCACAGTGCAGGGAGGAAAAAGTATGTGAGGCCCTAGCTTAATGACTTCTCCCAGAGCTAACTAGAGCCAGGAGTGAGCCAACCTTGACTCCAATCAGTGTGATGATATTGGATGTGTTGCTGACAGCTGTCCTGCCCTTAAAAAACACACACCTGTTTTTGGTTTACTGGTTTCAAGAAGCACTGTCTGATGTGAACCATGCCTCGCAGAAAAGAGCTGTCAGAAGACCTACGATCAAGAATTGTTGACTTGCATGAAGCTGGAAAGGGTTACAAAAGTATCTCCAAAAGCGTCGATGTTCATGTGTCCACGGTAAGACAGACTGTCTACAAATGGAGAAAGTTTAGCACTGTTGCTACTCTCCCTAGGCGTGGTCGTCCTGTAAAAATGACTGCAAGAGCACAGCGCAGAATGCTGCATGAGGTAAAGAAGAATCCCAGAGTGTCGGCTAAAGACCTACAGAAATCTCTGGCACATGCTAACATTTTTGTTGACACATCTACAATAAGGAAAACATTAAACAAGAATGAAGTACATGGGAGGACACCACGGAGGAAGCCATTGCTGTCCAGAAAGAATATTGCAGCACGTTTGAAGTTTGCAAAAGAGCACCTGGATGTTCCACAGCACTACTGGCAAAATATACTGTGGACAGATGAAACCAAGATTGAGTTGTTTGGGAAGAACACACAACACTATGTGTGGAGAAAAAAAGGCACAGCACACCAACATCAAAACCTCATCCCCACTGTAAAACATGGCGGAGAGAGCATCATGGTTTGGGGCTGCTTTGCTGTCTCAGGACCTGGACGGATTGTTGTCATTAATGGGAAAATGAATTCCAGAGTTTATCAAGACATTTTGCAGGAAAACGTACGACCATCTGTCCGCCAACTGAAGCTCCGCAGAGGATGGGTGATGCAACAGGACAATGACCCAAAGCATACAAGTAATGCAACAAAACAATGGCTGCAACAGCACAGAATACGCCTTCTGGAGTGGCCCAGTCAGAGTCCTGACCTCAACCCGATTGAAATGCTGTGGCATGACCTTAAGAGAGCAATTCACACCAGACATCCCAAGAATATTGCTACACTGAAACAGTTTTGTGAAGAGGAGTGGTCCAAAATTACTCCAGATCGTTGTGCAGGTCTGATCTGCAACTACAGGAAACGTTTGGTTGAGGTTATTGCTGCCAAAGGAGGGTTAACCAGTTATTAAGTCCAAAGGTTCACATACTTTTTCCTCCTGCACTGTGAATGTTTACATGTTATGTGCAATTAAACCATGGCAACATCTAATGTTTGTGTAGTATTATGTTCAGCAGACTGTGTTCTTCTATTGTTGTGACTTAGATGACGTTCAGAGCACATTTTATGCCCAGTTCATTCAAAACTCCACGTAATCCCAAGGGGTTCACATACTTTTTCTTGCAACTGTATATATATATATATATATATATATATAAATATATATACAGTTGTGACCAAAATTATTCAACCCCCACTGAAATTGAGTGTTTTGGCCAGTTTGACATTGCTTTTGATCATTCAGTCATCTTGCTTACATTTACATTAAAGAGGCACTTGTAGGTCAGACAAATATAACATAACAGTTATAATGAAATAACCACAAATGTCTTTTCTGTGCTCACAGCATTATCAGTTTTATTCAACCCCCAAGTGACATTCAATCTTAGTACTTAGTACAGCATCCTTTTACAGTTATAACAGCTTTTAAACGTGAAGCATAGCTTGACACAAGTGTCTTGCAGCGATCTACGGGTATCTTCGCCCATTCTTCATGGGCAAAGGCCTCCAGTTCAGTCACATTCTTAGGCTTGCGCACTGCAACTGCTTTCTTTAAGTCCCACCAGAGGTTCTCAATCGGATTTAAGTCTGGTGACTGCGATGGCCACTCCAAAATGTTCCAGCCTTTCCTCTGCAACCATGCTCTAGTGGACTTGGAGGTATGCTTGGGATCATTGTCCTGTTGAAAGGTCCAACGTCTCCCAAGCCTCAGGTGTGTGACGGACTGCATCACGTTTCCATCCAATATCTCCTGGTACTGAAGAGAATTCATGGTACCTTGCACACGCTGAAGCTTCCCTGTACCTGCAGAAGCAAAACAGCCCCAAAGCATGATTGACCCTCCACCATGCTTCACAGTAGGCAAGGTGTTCTTTTCATCATAGGCCTTGTTCTTCCTCCTCCAAACATAGCGTTGATCCATGGGCCCAAACAGTTCTAATTTTGTTTCATCAGTCCACAGAACACTATCCCACAACTTTTGTGGTTTGTCCACATGGCTTTTGGCATACTGCAGTCGACTCTTCTTATTCTTTGGAGACAGCAAGGGGGTACGCCTGGGAGTTCTGGCACGGAGGCCTTCATTACGCAGTGTGCGTCTTATTGTCTGGGCTGAAACTTCTGTACCCACATCTGACAAATCTTTTCTCAGTTCCTCAGCAGTCACACGGGGACTTCTCTCCACTCTACGCTTCAGGTAGCGCACAGCAGTCGAAGTCAGCATCTTCTTTCTGCCACGACCAGGTAGCGTTTCAACAGTGCCCTTTGCCTTGAATTTGCGAATGATGCTTCCTAAGGTGTCTCTTGGTATGTTTAACATCTTTGCAATCTTCTTATAGCCATTGCCCTTCCTGTGAAGAGAAATCACCTCTTCTCTTGTCTTCCTGGACCATTCTCTTGCCTTCACCATGTTTGTAACCACACCAGTAAATGTCTAGAAGGAGCTGAGTATCACAGTCATTTTAAAGCTGCCTAATTGGTGCTTATTATGCTTGATTGCTGCTCGGTGACATCCACAGGTGTTTTCAATACCTGATGGAAAGCACCTGTATGAACCTCTGTTCTTCAGAGTGGTAGTCTTTAAGGGGTTGAATAATTGTGGCAATGAAGAAACCACATAAGAACCATTTACTACTGTATTACATAAACAATTGATGTCATTTTAGTTGCATTTGGGTAGTTACAACGTCCTTGTAGGATTTGATTCTGAATACAATTCCAAATGTACACTATAGTCCCTAAACCCCTTTACAGCATTGGGGGTTGAATAATTTTGGTCACAACTGTATATATATACACACATACACACACACACACATTTATAGTGGTTAGCACTGGCTGGCAGCACTGGGGTCACTGGTTTCAATCACGAATCCCGACAATTACACTACCTGCCTGGAGTTTGCATGTTCTCCCTGTGTTTACATGGATTTCCTTCGTATACTCCAGTTTCATCCTACTCTCCAAAGACTTGCTCATGGGTTAATAAATTGGCCCTAGTATGTGTATGTATGAATATGAATTGGGGACTCTAGATTGTGAGCTCCTGGGGGGCAGGGACTGATGTGAATGTACAATATATTTATGTAAATTGTTGGTGATATATATATATACACACACAAATACACAGAGAGAGAGAGAGAGGCGACATATCGAGTGTTTGCATTGGCAGGTTAATGCCCATTTTGGTTCATGTCTACTGTACGAATATGCATGCAGACTACCCTAGATGATGCACAAATGAGACTCCATGATTGAAACAATGGAAATCCAATGAGAAGCTCACAGTGTGCAGTGAAATCAGTAGGCAACTTCAGTCCAGGAGAGGAGCCTGTACAACCATGCAAGACTGAAGGCAAGGATACAATTCAGCTTTAGAATTTCCGCCATAATCAATAATGTCTAGGGTCGCGTCTTTCAAGAACCTTTATTTTACAGTGAAATCAATAGATTGGTAAATGTAAAGCTATATACAAACAATGTAGAATTCCAAAACTTTGAAACCTACTAGATTACAATATGACAAACAAGTAGACAATAGGTTGAATTTCTTGAAAAAAAAAATAAATCAAAAGGCATGACATCTTTATAATGGGAATTAAAACACTGCGCAAAGCCTTGAAGGAATCCTACGATCAGATGGCGTCTTTTTCGGCAAGACTTGGCAGAGATCACAAGAATCGGACTCTATGGCTCGTGAGTCAGCTAGCTCTAAACTCCAAAAACCCGGAACTGGGATGACATAAGGACGACAGGTTCGGCCAAAAAAGACCTTGGACGGATTCTTGGAAACCTGGAGGATGCAGTTCCGTAGAGTCCCAACTGCTGCTTACAAGCACTAACTACTCCACTGATATTAAATGACTGATTCTCTTGTCTACTTCTGCCTGGAACAAGCTTATTATTTTTTCCTCACATTAAGGAGAACTTAAAAAAAATTTGACATTATTTAAAGCCTTTAATTAGCTGAATTTCCTCCCGCTCTACATCCGCTGTAATCTTCTTCATGAGGAGAATGTGTTGCACCTGCAATAAAGGAAAGGAATATTATTAGCGGATCTATATATAACCTGGTGTTATTTCAAGGAGGCAATTTAAGGCACATGACTCTTTTTTTTTTTAGCGTGTCACACGAGCGATCTGTTCACAACTCACCCGCAACAGAATCACTGAAACTACCTACTTTCTTCTACGGTGTCACTCTATCAGTTGCCGAACAAGCAAGAGGTTTTGTTACTGCTTCCTTGCTAGTGAGCTGGGTCCTGCAGTCATCTGGCCAGCAAGGAAGATGCCAGAGGCAGAATTGCACATGTAACATAGTCCTAAGTCCTCATGCACACGGGACGTTTTTACAGCGGCTGTTTTTGGATTTTGACGGGTTTTTTTATACAGCCAGTAAACCCCCCAGCATGTTTGTGAAGGGAGTGACTTTTGGGGGTGGGGGGGGGACCCCTGTATCATCTTCCCAAATTCTTATGTTTAACACACCCTGTGCCTGTTAAGGAGTACAGGGTGTGAATGTGAATGTATATTGTGTATTGGTGTGTTGTCCTTTGTTTTCTGCCAGGTGGATGTCCATTGTCCTCTGCCATGTGCTGCATCCCATTGTTCTGTGTCTTGGATGGGGTGGGCTGATGATGTGTTTCCTGTAGCCCTTCCCACTGATGGAGCGGGCTAATGATGTGTTTCCTGTAGCCCTTCCCACTGATGGGGTGGGCTGATGATGTGTTTCCTGTAGCCCTTCTCACTGATGGGGCGGGCTGATGTGTTTCCTGTAGCCCTTCCCACTGATGGGGCAGGCTGATGATGTGTTTCCTGTAGCCCTTCCCACTGATGGGGCGGGCTGATGATGTGTTTCCTGTAGCCCTTCCCACTGATGGGGCGGGCTGATGATGTGTTTCCTGTCCCTGGTTGTGTTTCCCCACCCTGTGTATATATCTTGTGTGTGTGTAAGAATAAAGGAGTTGACTTCCTGTCTTAAGAAGAGTCTGGTCCTGTCTTATTTCCTGCATGATCGGCGGGTGTGGTCCATGGAATGAATGGGCTCTCGTGCCCGTGCAAAACACGGCCGCATATATGTGAACCGGGGGTTGCTGCGGGACCTATTGTCTCCACTGAGGTCTGTTGTTGCTGGTGAAGGTCTTTTGTGGCTAGGAGGGATACTGGGAGAGTGTCTATTGTTGCTGGAGGGTCTATTGATGCTGGCTGCTGGGAGATCTATTGTTGCTGGTGGGGGTCTATTGTTGCTGGGAGATCTAATGTTGCTGGAGGGGTCTATAGTTGCTAGCAGGTATCTATTATTGCTGGTGAAGATCAATTGTTGCTGAGAGGGATATTTGGACAGTTTCTATTGTTGCTGGAGGGTCTATTGATGCTGGCTGCTGGGAGATCTATTGTTGCTGGTGGGAGGTCTATTGTTGCTGGGAGATCTAATGTTGCTGGAGGAGTCTATAGTAGCTAGCAGGGGTTTATTATTCCTGGTGAAGGTCTATCGTTACTGGGAGGGATACTGGGAGAGTGTCTATTGTTGCTGGAGGGTCTATTGATGCTGGCTGCTGGGAGATCTATTGTTTCTGGTGGGGTTCTATTGTTGCTGGGAGATCTAATGTTGCGGGAGAGCTCTATAATAGCTAGCAGGGGTCTATTATTAATGATGAGTCTATTGTTGCTGGACGGTGGACTGACTGTTGCTCGGGGGATATTTTGTTGCAGAATAATCTTTTGTTGCTGGAGGGGGATCTATTGTTGCTGGGGCAGTCTATTGTTGCTTGCTGCAGGGGATCTATTTTATGCTTTTCTTGTTACAATTATAAAATTCCATACAAAGTACTTAGCACCACAAAATTATACTTGGTTCTGTATTCTCTAAAAGGGGCGGAACTGGGAGGTGGGTAGGGGGTAAAACCAAGGTATGGTGTTCGGAGGTGGGTAGAGGGGCGGAGACAAGGAGTGACTCGGAAGGGGGTAGTACCTGCGCCTATTCTCTGAGAAAAAAAGTGCAAATACTATACAAAAACAAAATAGTTCATACATGGAGTGAAAAATCCCCCCCCCCCCCGATAAATATGTGCAAATGCCATCAAATAAATCCATTAAAAACATTAACAATAATTAATCTATACATTGAAAATCTGTGTACGTGCTTCACAATCACAAGTAATTCATTAGTAAATGAAATTGGCGCTATAGCCTAATACAAGGTGGTATCAAAAAGTTTTGAGACTACTTTTTTTAACATGCCAACAGATGACAACACAAGGCTGCAAGTGCAGTCACGGAGAGCACCAACCTTCAAAAGTCAGTGTACCATAATTGATTGTCCAGAGACGTTAGACAATCCAATCCAGCTGTCAGGTAGTCTCCTTATAGAATCCAGTTATCATCTTAGCAACCAATCAGAATCTAGGTGTCATCTTAGCAACCAAAAAGAATCCAGGTGCCATCGTAGCAACTAATTAGAATCTAGATGTCATCCTAGTAACCAAATGGAATCCAGATGTCATCTTAGCAACAAAATAGTAGCTAGGCGCCATCATAGCAGCCAAATACAATCCAGGTGTCATCTTAGCAAACACATAAATCCGGATGTCAGGTAGCCTCCAAATAGAATCCAGTTAACATCTTAGCAACCAATCAGAATCTAGGTGACCTCTTAGCAACTTAATAGATTCCGGATGACATCTTAGCAACCAAGTAGAATCCACGTGTCATCTTAGCAAACAAATAGAATTCAGGTGTCATCTTGGCAACCAAATGGAATCTGGGAGTCACCTTCACGACCAAATAGAATCCAGATGTCATCTTAGCAAACATATGTACAATCCGGATGTCAGGTAGCCTCCAAATAGAATCCAGTTAACATCTTAGCCACCAATCAGAATCTAGGTGTCATCTTAGCAACCAAAGGAAAGCCAGTTGCCATCGTAGCAACTAATTAGAATCTAGATGTCATCCTAGTAACCAAATGGAATCCATGTGTCCTCTTAGCAACAAAATAGTAGCTAGGTGCCATCATAGCAGCCAAATACAATCCAGGTGTCATCTTAGCAGACAAATACAATCCGGATGTCAGGTATCCTCCAAATAGAATCCAGTTAACATCTTAGCAACCAATCAGAATCTAGGTGACATCTTAGCAACCTAATAGATTCCGAATGACAACTTAGCAAACTAGTAGAATCTACGTGTCATCTTAGCAACCAAGTAGAATCCACGTGTCATTTTAGGAAACAAATAGAATTCAGGTGTCATCTTGGCAACCAAATGGAATCTGGGAATCACCTTCAGGACCAAATAGAATCCAGGTGTCATCTTAGCAACCAAATAGAATCCAGGTGTCATCTTAGCAACCAAATAGAATCCAGGTGTCATCTTAGCAACCAATAGAATCTAGTTGTAATCTTAGCAACCCAGCAGAATCCAAGTGTTTTTAGGGTCATAAATGAGAGCTGATAATGAATTGGTTGCCATAGTTAACGGAAAACTATTTGTACGGTTTTAACCAAGTAACATCATTGTTCGCTTACCACCAGTGGCTGCCTGTGGGTTCTGGGATTTTTAATTCCCCAAATAGTTGGAATGTTGAAGTTTGCCCATGTTGGACTACATGTAAAGCAACATTTAATGAGCCCTGTGTGTGTTTGTCAATGTCTCATCACATTTTATGTTGCAGTGATTGCTCCCAGAGATCTCGCTTTCTGTCACTTTCCAAATCCTATATATATCAACAGTGCACTCTAGGGAGCCGAAGCTCCAGGATGGCAATCTGCTGGAAGCAAAGTCAGGGATGGATTGTTGTGCATGGGCTCTGCAGACAAAAACAGATACTAAAAATATAAAAGGTATCTATTCAAAGAACTTCATGTACTAAAAGGTCATGTCATATAAGATCACTAAGAGTGTATGTAACCATGTAAAGAGCAGTGACAGGCTGTAATCCAGAACAATCAACCAGTGTTGAGGTGGACATGTTCTTTGCCTATGTGCCTGTGCACAGCAAATAAACAGGTTCATTTAAAGTGGTAGAAAACACTAACATAGACCCACTTAAGTGACTAGCCTCACAAGAATTAAACAAATCCTCCTACATAAGTTGTACCAGTTTATCTACACCGTCTTTTCTGTACAGCTGTTCAAAGTGCAGAATTTATACAGCTTGTCTGAGATTTCAGAAAGCAGGGGGTGAAAGCTGAAGTTACACACTGCAGAGCTTAGTGAGCTGATTGGAGGAAAGAGACACCCCCCCCCCCCCTTCACACAACATACAGGAACAGAGCTGAGGCTGTCAATGGGGGGGGGGGGAATATAATTGACTCCCCTTGTTCCCACTGGTGCTTTGTGATTGGCCAATGTCCTACATTCCTGTACAACACAGGTGTCAAACTGGTGGCCCTCCGGTTGTTGCCAGACTACAAGTCCCATGAGGCATTGCAAGACTGACAGTTACAAGCATGACTCCCAAAGGCAGAGGCATGATGGGACTTGTAGTTTCGCAACAGCTGAAGGGCCGCCAGTTTGACACCCCTGCCGTAAAGGTTCCAGATCAAAACTTGTGACTTACATACGGCTTCCTCTCTTCACTCCTGGCAGCTGAATGGAGAGGTGCCCACAAATCGGGTATATTAAACTGGGGGTTGGGAAGGGGGCGGCATGCACAGGTAAGGTCTCACCCTATGCTACTGAAAGCTAAACCTACAGGCTCTCTTTTAGGGCTCATTTACATGGGCAGGGAAAGCTCTTTGTTTAGATGCGTACAGCGTATAGTTTTGTACGCCTCTAAAACGCAGCACTATAGTAACCTCTTCCTGAGCGCGCTATAACCAAAAGACGGCTACAGCGCGATCGCCCAGTTCTGGGAGGACATCCTCCCAGAACCACATTCCCTGCGCATTCCCTGGCATTGGCCAGCATTGATGTGGGTAATCAATGAGCCCATAAACACAGCTTTTATCCACGCACAAAAAATATAGGATATCGCTGCATCCAGGGCCACACTGATCTGCAGAATGTACAGTATCTGTGTAAATGCCAACATGTGGGGACATACACCATGAAAAGAATTGTATGCGTCTGGACACTGTATAAATCAAAACGCATCAACGAGTACTTTAGGTGCATATTTTATGCAGGATCTTCTGATACCTCTGCCAAGTAGAACTTGCATTCTGTGCAGAAGCTACGCATGTTCCCGTGTGAATGAAGCCTACTGAACTCAGGAGCAGCAGCCACCTGGTTAGGTTGCTAGTTAGCCTAGTTGTAATTAGTTGAGGAACTTTTGAATATTTTTTTTTTCATATTTTGGGCTGTTGTGTGTCTCATTGGTTGCAGGTTTGACTGCTCCCCCCTGCCTTCCAAAGGGTTCTGTAAAGTGGTGGGCTGGGAGAGTCAAATCAGCAGCCATATTTATGGGGTTCCAGCCAATCCCTGGGGAAGGGTACCCAGAAGGTGGCTGGGGGGAGCATAAATAGCTTGAGGCCTGGAACAGAGGGGTTCTTGTCCAGGAGGAGAAAATTCCAGCCTGAAGGGCTGCTGCCCTTCTGTGCAGTCTGGCTGTGCTGCTGTTTGCTCATCGAGGTCCCAGCTGTGCTAGTTGGGGGGCTTATTCTACTGAACCTCTTCTGGAGATGAATGAAGGACTTCTTTTTGGGGATCTGGTCTGAAGACTTCACAGGAGAGGTGTCTGGAAGATACCGGAAGGAGTCATCCAACTATGGACAGAACAGTGTGTGAGATCCCAGTGACTGTGTGCTGCTACACCCATGGAGTGGAGAGAGACTGCAGCCCTTCCCAGTAACAATCTAAGAGATCTGCTGAATCTGCTTAAGCCCAGGTTCACATATATGCGGTGCGGTATATCACAACACTCCGGAAAAACGCATCAGCTGCAACCTGCATAGATGTGAACCTACTGAGCGACATATCAGACTGGATGTCGCTCTACTTCCTTAAACTGAACCACTCCAAAACCGAGTTTCTTGTCTTCCCCCCAGCCCGCACACCACCCCCCATTGACTTCTCCATCATGTCCAACAACGCCACCATCAAACCCGCCCCGCAGGCCAAAGTACTTGGTGTCATTCTGGACTCCAACCTATCCTTCCAGCCCCAAGTCCAATCTTTAAGAAACTCGTGCAGACTCCACCTCCGCAACATCGCCAAAATCCGCACGTTCCTAACCCCAGAAACCACTAAACAGCTCATCCACTCCCTCATCATATCACGACTCGACTTCTGCAACTCCCTCCTCACTGTCCTGCCTCGCCGCTGGCTATCCCCGCTTCAGTCGATCCTGAATACGGCTGCCAGACTCATTCACCTTTCCAACCGCTCCATCTCCGCCACCCCCCTCTGCCGGATCAAATTCAAAATCCTAACACTGACATACAAAGCCGTCCACCATACTGCCCCGAACTACATCACTGACCTAATATCCAAGTACCGCCCGGCACGCACACTCCGCTCCTCACAAGACCTCCTTCTCTCTAGTTCCCTGGTCTCCTCCTCCCATGCCCGCCTCCAGGACTTCTCCAGGGTGTCACCCATCCTCTGGAACTCCCTGCCCCAACCCATCAGATTATCACCTACTCTCCTCTCCTTTAGGCGCACCCTGAAAACCCATCTCTTCAGGGAAGCCTACCCCACCCCCTGCTAACTTGCCGACCTCCTCCACTCTTCCCACCAGTCCATCCCCCACAGCTATCTCCTCCTGTGCCACCACCCCCTCCCTCCTAGATTGTAAGCTCGAAAGAGCAGGGCCCTCGATCCCCTCATGTTTTGCATTGTATTGGTATTGTTCTGTCACATGTTCTGTCCCCCTTTGTAATGTACAGCGCTGAGCGAACAATCGGCGCTTTATAAATACTGTATAATAATAATAATAACCTAGCCTTACTGAGTATGCAACTTCTTTATCTTTTAATCCTTGCCTGTTCCATTTTTAGCAGGCGCCATGTCCACTGCCCCAGGTTTCCTGTTTCAGAGTGGCTCCTTTCTCTTGCAGCATCCTATAGAGCCACCCTTGTATGCAGGGTTGCGTCTCCCTACACTGTGTACATCAATGGAAACACACAGTCCCATAGTCTATGATGGCATGGCACTTCCCTGCCCCTCCCTCCTCTTCCGCCTCCCTTCTATAAGCGAACAGACTGGATTGTCTACTGTTCACTATTTCCTGTTTAGACCAGAAGTTCAGGGAAGCAGCCCTGAGAGAGCAGGAGCCACCAGCATTGACATTTGTACAGTGCAAGTGCTGGGGTTTACTTGGGGAATGTTTCTTTTGAGGATTTAACACTACTTTAAGCAGTCACAATGTTTCAGCAGAGAGTTCTTTGTACCTGTAGTCTGAATTTTCTCCTGAAGACTCCGGGAATGCACATCCCCCTTCACAACCCTCGCCGTCTTGTTTTTTTTTTGTGTTATTTTACAAGTGGAACCCGAGCTGCAGAAACATGTGTTTCTAGACATATTTTTGGACGAAAGATGATTCAGCTCTACTTAAACAAAACACACAGCCTCCCCCACATGATGTACTCAAGGTTTTATCTTTGCAAATAGTGATCATGCAAATAATGTTTCTTTTCCTCCCCACAAAGCGCGTGACACAAATCTATGTAAATACAAATCCGCCGTGATAGCTGATCTTTCCTGAGGAATCGTTCCAGGGAGGAAGGCGCAGAAAAGCAAACGATCGAATGCTTTTAATATTCCAAAGAGTAACAATGTGAAGTAGTGTGTACCGACCAACCCAGAAACAGTTCTATGCCAGTTATAAGTGGCAACTATGTGAGATGGGGCCCCATAGCAGAACTTTGAAAGGGTCCCCCGCCATCCCATCTCTTTCATTTCCATTGAAAAGGCTGTTAATTTAGTGATGCAGAGTACTCGCTGCTATCATAGCAAATCTATACCATTTCCCAAACTGTATATGCATTCATTTTATATATGGTGATATTTTGGGGGTCCGGATCACTAGCCAGCCGACTTAGTCAAAGAAAACAGTTTTTTATTTCTTCAAAAACAGGCAAACAAAATATTTTCTCTTTAGTATAAACCAAAAAAAACAAAAAAAAAAAACAGTCCATATGCTACTGGTAAAAAAAACCCCCAAAGTTTCAGCTCACCGCCAGCATAAACCTGTTCCATGACAGGGTTTTCAGTTCCTGCCTTCTGCACAGATCCCAAAAGATCACGAAAGAACAGCGATGTCTCCAAGCCAAAGAAGACACATACCTTCCATCCAGGACCCATCCCTAGTATCTTGTACAATATATATATATATATATAATTATTATTATTATACAGGATTAATATAGCGCCAACAGTTTGCTCAGCACTTTACAATATAAAGGGAGACAATACAGCAACAATACAGTTCAATACAAGAGGGATAGGAGGGCCTGATCCTGGAGCTTACAATCTAAGATTTTATATACAGATGAAACTCAAAAAATTAGAATATCGTGCAAAAGTTCATTTCAGTAATGCAACTTAAAAGGTGAAACTAATATATGAGATAGACTCATTACATGCAAAGCAAGATAGTTCAAGCTGTGATTTGTCATAATTGTGATGATTATGGCTTACAGCTCATGAAAATCCCAAATCCACAATCTCAGAAAATGAAAATATTGTGAAAGGTGCAATATTCTCGGCTCAAAGTGTCCCACTCTAATCAGATAATTAAGCCATAACACCTGCAAAGGGTTCCTGAGCCTTTAAATTGTCTCTCAGTCTGGTTCAGAAGGAATCACAATCATGGGAAAGACTGCTGACCTGACAGTTGTGCAGAAAACCATCATTGACACCCTCCATAAGGAGGGAAAGCCTCAAAAGGTAATTGCAAAAGAAGTTGGATGTTCCCAAAGTGCTGTATCAAAGTACATTAATAGGAAGTGATGTGGAAGGGAAAAGTGTGGAAGAAAAAGGTGCACAAGCAGCAGGGATGACCGCAGCCTGGAGAGGATTGTCAGGAAAAGGCTATTCAAAAGTGTTGGGGACTTTCACAAGGAGTGGACTGAGGCTGGAGTCAGTGCATCAAGAGCCACCACACACAGACGGATCCTGGACATGAGCTTCAAATGTCGTATTCCTCTTGTCAAGCTGCTCCTGAACAACAAACAACGTCAGAAGCGTCTTACCTGGGCTAAAGAAAAACAGACCTGGTCTGTTGCTCAGTGGTCCAAAGTCCTCTTTTCTGATGACAGCAACTTTTGCATCTCATTTGGAAACCAAGGACCCCGAGTATGGAGGAAGAATGGAGAGGCCCAAGGACCCAGAGTATGGAGGAAGAATGGAGAGGCCCAAAGACCCAGAGTATGGAGGAAGAATGGAGAGGCCCAAAGACCCAGAGTATGGAGGAAGAATGGAGAGGCACAAGGACCCAGAGTATGGAGGAAGAATGGAGAGGCACACACTGCAAGATGCTTGAAGTCCAGTGTGAAGTTTCCACAGTCTGTGTTGATTTGGGGAGCCATGTCATCTGCTGGTGTTGGTCCACTGTGCTTCATTAAGTCCAGGGTCAACGCAGCCGTCTACCAGGAGATTTTGGAGCACTTCATGCTTCCTTCCGCAGATGAGCTTTATGGGGAGACCAACTTCATTTTCCAGCAGGACTTGGCACCTGCCCACACTGCCAAAAGCACAAAACCTGGTTCAATGACCGTGGGATTACTGTGCTTGATTGGCCAGCAAACTTCCTGACCTTTGCCAAGAGAAAGATGAGAGACATGAGACCGAACAATGCAGAAGAGCTGAAGGCAGCTATTGAAGCATCCTGGTCTTCCATAACACCTCAGCAGTGCCACAGGCTGATAGCTTCCATGCCACGCCGCATTGAGGCAGTAATTGCTGCAAAAGGGGCCCAAACCAAGTACTGAGTACATATGCATGCTTCTACTTTTCAGAGGTCCGATATTGTTCTATGTACAATCCTTGTTTTATTGATTGCATGGAATATTCTCATTTTCTGACATTGTGGATTTGGGGTTTTCATGAGCTGTAAGCCATAATCATCACAATGATGACAAATCACGGCTTGAACTATCTTGCTTTGCATGTAATGAGTCTATCTCATATATTCGTTTCACCTTTTAAGTTGCATTACTGAAATGAACTTTTGCACGATATTCTAATTTTTCGAGTTTCACCTGTGTGTGTGTGTATGTGTATATATATATATACACACACACACACACACACACTCCGGCCACTTGATCCGGATCCATGCATTCATGTTGTTTATGCCAAATTCTAACCCTACCATCTAAATGTCGCAGCAGTCAGTCTGCCCATTCTCCTCTGACCTCAGCCACTCACTGGATATTTTCTCTTTTTCGGACCATTCTCTGTAAACCCTAGAGATGGTTGTGCGTGAAAATCCCAGTAGATCAGCAGTTTTTGAAATATTCAGACCAGCCCTCTGGCACAAACAACCATGCCACATTCAAAGTCACTTAAATCCCCTTTCTTCCCCATTGTGATGCTTGGTTTGAACCTCAGCAAGTTGTCTTCACCGCATCTACATGCCTAAATGCATTGAGTTGCTGCCATGTGAATGGCTGATTAGCAATTTGTGTTACCAAGCAATTGAACAGGTGTAAATAATAAATTGGCTGGTAATTGTGTGTATATATATATATATATATATATATATATATATATATATATATATTTATTAATTAATTACACATACACACACACACATATATATATATATATATATATATATATATATATATATATATATATATATATATATATATACACATACATATATATATATATATATATATATATATATATATATATATATATATATATATATATATACACACACACACACATACACACACACAGTGTATCTATAATATATATATATATATATATATATATATATATATAATTTACTGTATAACCAGACAGATCCAAGCACCATAGCAAACGATCAAAAGCTTTTAATACTCCAAAGATAAACAATGTAGAATAGTCTGTACTGACCAACCCAGCCAAAGTTATATTTCAAATGTAAGTGGTAACTCAGTGAGATGGGGCCCCATAGCAGAACTATTAAAGGGGCCCCCATCCCAGCTCTTTCAGATCCATTGAGAAGGCTGTTATTTTAGTGGTACAATCCTATACCATTTCCTAAACTATATATTCATTCATTTTATATATAGTAATATTTTGGGGGTCCGGATCACTAGCCAGCTGTCTTGGTCAAAGCAAATAGTTTTTTATTTCTTCAAACACAGGGAAACAAAGTATCTTCTCTTCAGCATAAACAAAATAAAAACCAGTTCATACTCTTCTGGTACAAAAAAAAACAAAAGATTCAGCTCACCGCCAGCATAAACCTGTCCCACGATAATAATAAATGAATAAAGACGCCTGATGCCTCCAATACACACACAGTTCATTCAGGTAACCGTATTGGAATAAATTGGTTCTTTTTACTCCTGCAAAGTTCTGTAGATCAGACTTGTAAGAGGCTCAGCTCAAGATGACAGCTTGTCACTGTGCTAAAACAGCATTAACAGATTATTTGTGATTTGTGGTTTTTCTTTAATATGATTTGCCTACGTTTTTTTTTTTTTTGCCTGCATTTTCCATTTTCACCTCCAGTGTGTTTGCAGTAAAGAAACACTACAAAACATGACGCATACCTGACACCTGTAGCTTTGGTACCGGGTCTACAACGCCTACTGCAAGGATTCTGGCAAACGTTCAACTCCTGTTCCAAAAACACAGGAAAAAACGTCTGCTGAAATATTTAAAAATGAGAGCCAAATGAGATTCCACATGGAGGATTGAACCATTTTGAAATGGAACTCTGCAACATGTCCTATCATACTTCTCAAATTGTCAGGGGCGCTTCTACTGTAGTCTGAGTTATATTGCTGCAGGATGAAATTGTGTCAAAGCTTAATCAGGGGCGGACTGACAACTCATGGGGCCCCCGGGCAATAGGGGAACATGGGGCCCTTGTGTCCTTGCCCAAACTCAAAAAAGCCTATGAAAAAGGTAACAGGGGCATCTCATGGGGCCCCCTACCGACCCCGGGCCCTCGGGCAGTGCCCGAGTTTCCAAATGGTCAGTCCGCCCCTGAGTTTAATTGAACAAGCTGAGGTTAGAAGCTGATTGGCTGCCATGCACAGCTGCACTAGATTCTGCGCTCTCCAGTTTTAGCAAATCAACCCCAATGCATTTTCAACTGACCAGTTGTACTCTCCATTGAAAGTATAAGTTTTAGGGCTCGTTCACACTTGACTTTATTTCTAACTCTTGACGCCCCTATAGCATTTGACAGGCGTTAGGCATTCTTAACGCTCCTCAAACACTCCCGGAACGCCCTATGCGCGGTTTTGAAGCGTTTGATAGCCTTTTTCCAAGTGGTAAAACCGCACCACAAACTCCTATAATGAAGTTAAATGGTCTGAACGCTCCGCAAACGCCTCCCAACTGCGTCGCAAACACCCTGCAAACGCCTGCCAGGCGTTTGACGAGCAGGACCATAGACTTGAATGGGAGGCTTCAACTCCTCCTGACTGGACATGAGGCGTCAGTTTTTCCGCGACGCTAACGCTTCAGTGTAAACAGCACTGTGTGCTGCCATGTGCAGAATTTTAATTAAAATTAAAATTTGCATTAAAGGCACTTCCCAAATGCCTGTCTGACACCTGCTGACAAAGCTAGTGTGAACAAAGCCTTAGGGTGACAACGCATAAGTACAACTGATATAGGGACAGAAAGTTGTCACCCTATAAAAAAGAAATGCCTTATTATTTATTTCAGGTACTTATATAGCCCTGTCAATTTACACAGCACTTTACATATATATTGTACATTCACATCAGTCCCTAACCCTTAAGGAGCGTACAGTCTAAAGTCCCTAACTCACATTCATACACATACTATGGACAATTTAGACAGGAGCCAATTAACCTACCAGCATGTCTTTGGAGTGTGGGAGGAAACCCACGCAAGCACAGGGAGAACATGCAAACTCCAGCCAGGTGGTGCCGTGGTTGGGATTCAAACCAACAACCCTAGTATTGCTAGGTGGAAGTGCCAACCATTTAGCCACTGTGCTGCCTTAACCCCCCTGGCGGTATTCCCGAGTGTAGCTCGGGGTAAAGTTTCAGTACCACAAGCAGTAACCCCGAGCTACACTCGGGCTTACCATGCAGCGTTGCTCAGGGATTCCCTGCAGCGCTTACCTTGTCCTTCGCTCAAGCAATGTGTCCCCTACAGCATCCCCGGTCATCTCCTCCGGCCGATGCTGGCATCCGGCTTCCGTGTTCCGGTGCCTGCGAGTGTCTGGATGTACGGGGGCCGGAACTGGCAGCAATTTTAAAAATTTTAGAAACTGTCATTTTCTAATAAACGAAAATCACATAGTAAAACATTGCTGTTTCAAACCATTTCACATACATTTTGTCCTGAGTGCTTTGTCCGGCGCCCTGCCTGCATTTTGACTGTTCTTTCTGCCTGGAAACTGAGAAATGTCCATCGCGTCCAAAAAGCGTCCCTTTAGGTCAAAAGCCATTTTAGACCGGCTAGAGAACAGCGATAGTAAATCAGAACCACTTGCAGAATTGAGTGATAATGATTTGTGGGGGAAATTCCTCATCAGACACTGAAAACGATTTTGTGACTTTGCTCAGTGATGTGCAAACTTGGCGCTATATTTCACATTTCACTGTTTTTGGTTTGATTATATTATTGAATTAAATTTATTATTATTATATTATTATTTTTTATGATTATTTATTAAATTATAATTTATGATTTTGTGTTTCAAGTTTTATCATACCCGGGATGTTTACTAGACTCTTGTTCGGACAGATTTCAGTGAGTTATTCCTAAGAATTACAGCCTACAATAAAAAACGCCAAATTTCCATGCAAAATAATGGTACCGCTTTCAGCACTATAAATCTGAAATAATCATACCCAGGGGCGGACTGACAACTCATGGGGCCCCCGGGCAATAGGGGATCATGGGGCCTCTGTGTCCTTGCCCAAACTCAAAAAAGCCTAGAAAAAGGTACCAGGGGCATCTCATGGGGCCCTCTACTGACCACGGGCCCTCGGGCAGTGCCCGCATTTCCAAATGGTCAGTCCGCCCCTGATCATACCACCAGGGAGGTTAACAAGGATCTTCATAGAAGGATCACAGGTATGATTTAACCAAAAGCTGCAGATGAAAAAAATACTGAGAATAACATCGGAGGTGACATTAGTAAAAGATTAGCGGAGATTTTAGTGATTGGGGCTTTGCCGGTTCACTTTCAAGGCTGGTGTAAGACAAGGATGGTTGGCTAGTTGTGGGACATCTGGAGACTTCGCAAAGATTAAAAACTACCAGCAGATTACAGGCGAAAGAGCTATTCAAAACACACACAACTGATTACAGGATTTAGCTATGTCTGAAATGTGGAAGTGCAGGAAAAACACAGACCGGTTCTTGGCCAAAAAAAAAAAAACAAGGTCAAGAGAGGATATGAAGATATATTATGAAGGACGCAGAATTTATATTGGAAAATAAGCCAGAGCTATGGAAGGGCCACTTATCACCCAAGATGACAAACCTCTGTCTAAGTCAAGGTTCACACCTAAGCGGTTTCCGCAGTGTTTTACGTAAACGCACAGCAGTCCATTTAACATGATTTCTTATGGGACGCATTCACATCTCCGCATATTCACCCGGTGCGTTTTTTGGAAAGGGTCAGTGACTTTTTTAAACGAAAATAGTTGCGTTTGTAGTTCTATAGACTTTAATGGAAACTCTGCAGAAAAGCATGCATTGCGTTTTTGCTGCGATTTTGCTGCGTTTCTTATGTGTTTTAAATCTGCCTAGCAACAAGAAAAAAAAATGCAAAATGCGGCAAAAACGCAGGTGCAATAATGCAAAACGCAGTGCAGAAACGGGTCAAATGCAACTTGCATAGGTGTGAACCTAGCCTAACAAAGATTTACCCTCACTTCCTGCCCTGCTGGCAAGTCGTCTTGTTACCCTGCAGCTGGTGGGATCAACTAATGGTCTGAGAAGACTTGTTACCCCCCCCCCACGCATAGCAGTCCATTTAACATGATTTCCTATGGGACGCGTTCACATCTCCGCATTTTCACCCGGTGCGTTTTTTGGAAAGGGTCAGTGACTTTTTAAACGCAAAACGTTGCGTTTTTGGTTCTATAGACTTCAATGAAGACGCTGCAGAAAAGCTTGTAGTGCGTTTTTGATGCGTTTTGCTTTTTAATCTGCCCAACAAGCAAAAAAAAAAAAAAAAAAAAAAAACGCGGCAAAACCCCATGTGCAAAAACGCAAAACACACTGCAGAAACTGATCAAAACGCAAACTGCATAAGTGTGAACCTAGCCTAAGGGGTGTATTTATAAAGCAGGGAATCTGAAATTTACCAAACATTCACTACGGGAAAGTCTTCCTAAATATTCACCAACAGTGAAAGTCACCATCATGGCTTTATAAATTTGCTTGTGTGTAAAGCAATTTCAGATAATAGAGTTTTAAAAATCAGTCTATCCAAAACCGGCATTTCAGTGTTTGCTGAACAGCGACAGTTCCTTAAAGAGGAACTCCACCCTTACTATCAAAATTCCATTTTTAAATCCTAAAATTTGTCCCTGTACAAAAGTAGGAAAATTCATAATTACTAGCCCATGGAGTCCAGTTCTCCCTACACTGCTCTTCTCCAGTGCCACCATATTAAATTGAGAACCGGTGCATGGACAGACATGCTGCAGGACATTCGCCATTTCTTTACATGCGCAAGATCACGCAAGCTGCCTCCTGGGATGCTTGATCTAAAAATCCCAGGAGGAGGTTTACAGAACCGTGTGTATGGGCAGAAATGCCACAAGGGATCCCGGAGTGACCCACAGTGAATGCATGGGGTCGCAATACATCATCCTCTCCTAGGAAAGAATTATAGTGTTACTAAACCTGCAAAACAGTAAAAAAATCAGTCTGTATATGCAGTAAAGCATGCTTGTTATACTCACTGTGGAACCTAAGGGGTTCCTTTTTACCTGCACTTTTATCCCCTGCATTATGTAAAAAGGCTGTTTGATCCTGTCTTCTCTGATCCTCCCCTTCTTCTACTGTCCCCAATCCATCTGCTGATAGCACAGAGCTCTAGGAGACACTCTGCACATGCACAGTTTGGTCTGTATAGCTTGAGAGTTTTTTTTTCTTGGGAGAGTGCATGTGATCAGCACAGGGCCAATCAGCACTGACCAGACAGAGCGTCAGGGGTTATGCAGCCTCATAGGACTGCTATATACTGCTGATGAGAAAAGGTATTTAGTAGCTTATATATACTAACATAATTGCATTTCCATGTTCTGTGCACTGTGGGAGACCAAATATAGTGAATGCAGGATCCGGGGAGACCAGATATAGTGAATGAAGGGTCCAGGGATACCAGATACAGTGAATGCGGGGTCCAGGGAGACCGGATATAGTGAATGCAGGGTCCAGGGAGACCGGATATAGTGAATGCAGGGTCTGGAGAGACCGGATATAGTGAATGCAGGGTCTGGAGAGACCAGATATAGTGAATGCAGGGTCTGGAGAGACCAGATATAGTGAATGCAGGGTCCGGGGAGACCGGATATAGTGAATGCTGGGTCCGGGGAGACCAGATATAGTGAATGCAAGGTCCGGGGAGACCGGATATAGTGAATGCAGGGTCCGGGGAGACTGGATATAGTGAATGCAGGGTCCAGGGAGACCGGATATAGTGAATGCAGGGTCTGGAGAGACCGGATATAGTGAATGCAGGGTCTGGAGAGACCAGATATAGTGAATGCAGGGTCCGGGGAGACCGGATATAGTGAATGCAGGGTCAGGGATGACCAGATATAGTGAATGCAGGGTCTGGGGAGACCGGATATAGTGAATTCTGGGTCCGGGGAGACCAGATATATTTAATGCAGGGTCTGGGGAGACCAGATATAGTGAATGCAGGGTCCGGGGAGACCAGATATAGTGAATGCAAGGTCCGGGGAGACCGGATATAGTGAATGCAGGGTCCGGGGATACCAGATATAGTGAATGCAGGGTCCGGGGATACCGGATATAGTGAATGCAGGGTCCGGGGAGACCGGATATAGTGAATGCAGGGTCCGGGGAGACCGGATATAGTGAATGCAGGGTCCTGGGTTTAGTAACACTTTAAGGACCTGACCGTTAAAAAATAAAAACATTTTTTTGCAGGTGACATGAGAGAGGAACTTTAGAAAGGGTGTGAAGGTTCACTTTAAAGTAGAACTCCAGCCATAAATGAAACTCATCCAGTCTTAGCATTTAATAGCTAGATGGGCTAGTGTCTTTTGTCAACCTAGCTATGTAATTATATACTTCTTTATTATCCTCATATTTCAAAGCATTGGTTAAACATAGTGATGAGCTTGGGCTCGTTTGCTCCCAAGTTCATCCAAACCCGGACATTAGCGGTCATTGATGGGCCAATGAACTGTGAGCGGAAGATTCCCCAATGTGGACAGCAATAAAACATTGACAGAAAGTCCAAACCTTCCCCACTCTATCCAAAGAAAAAAAAAGTCTTTGTCTAGAGTCATAGTTTATTTAATAAGCCAATGTTGAACTTTAACACTTACATACACAATTCTGAGTTTTTAGAAGGAATATAATAGCATTTAGGACCCTTCACACCTTGTGGAAATGCGTACTAAAACTCATATTAATGCATTGCGGTGCATTTGCTTTATGTCCGGGCCATGCATTGTGAAAGTCACCCCAACGCACTGTACAGTAGAGCCCAACAATGCAGTGCATGTGTATAAAAAAGGGCCATGTACGTTTTTTTGTGCATTTGCACCCCATTAATAATAAATTGGCTGCCTTATGTAATACATATTAACAATGTCCATAACATTAATGAACGTATGTGCATTTATGAACAGCAATACAAGTGTGATGGGCCATCCAAGTGTTTTCCAAAGCACTTGCCTGCACACCTATGTGTTTTCTATAGGTTTTAGCCACATGCATTGTAATCTGCTTGGTTCCCAGGATACTTTCCATTTTCCACAGTCCATGCGATGGGACCATTGCTATTTACATGTGTTTTGGATGCATTTCCATGGATAAAGACTACAGGTTCCAATTACAAGCTCTGATCTAACACTAGAGGCGAGTTTGGGTATGTTTGGATGCTCTACGGAACATACATGGTCGAGCCCACCAGGAAGCTGTCACCTGTAATGGGTCAATCATTGGAGGTGGGGGCAGCCACTTGTTTACATGGCCCTATGTAAACGTTCAGCTCCAGGGTGGGGATTGCTCCATGATTAACCCATGGCAGGTGACAGCTTCTTGGCTGGCTTGGCGATGTGAGTCCAGAACAGGATCTGAACACACCCAAGCTCATCCGTGCCAAACACAAATACGTCCAGTTTCATCTAAACAAGATGTATGAATCTGCCTGTGTTTTGGCTTTGGCATAGGTGAGAGACTTGCAGAAAAAACCAAAGAGGGAGAAGTAAGCAAGAGAGCCCTTCCAGTGTAGCACTGTTACTGCAAATGTAGTAATAAACAGGTTAGAAGAAGGGAATTGCTTTTGGTGAGATTGTGGAAGACACCAACATATGAGTCTGTGCAACCTGAAATGCTCACATGTGAGGAGTACGTCTATCCCTATGCAGGTCTTTGTAGGGAGATGGAACTGGTAGGGTACTGGTGGCCAATAGCATGAAAAAAACCCATCTGGTGGCAGAGGCACCTCAATTATGGGAAAGGACGTAGTTATGTATTGTGTTTGATGACTTTGGCCTTAATTCTTTGTACCAGCCACTGAGAGCTATGCAAAATCAGCCAGAAAAAATCCTATGCGTTTCACCATATGTCTGAAAAAGTGTCAAATAGCCACGAAACACATTACATTGGTGTGTAAGCTCCAAGGATCAGGCCCTCCTATCCCTCTTGTATTGAACTGTATTGTTGCTGTATTGTCTCCTGTTCTATTGTAAAGTGCTGTGCAAACTGTTGGCGCTATACAAATCCTGTATAATAATAATAAACTATTCATCAAATACGGCTTATAACCACTTGAGGCACATCCTTTCCTGCAATCAAGGTGCCTCTGCCACCAAACGGCTATTTTTCAAGCCATTGGTCACCATTTAAGAAAACTGTAATTCACAGAAACAATGTTGAATTACTCTTGTGTGTTCTGACTTATGCAACATTTGGGTGAATCAAAAATGCAAAGGGATGGCAATAGCATGTACGTAGCCTAAGTTACAGGTTGGAGAGTCCAAAGCCCATGGAGATATGGTGCAACCAGCAACCCACACATAATATCTTGCTTGCAAAATGGGCCATCATGATCTTATATATAAAGTGTGTTGCTCCTAGGAACAAGCATTCCTTTAACACAGCTTTTATTTCTGATTTAAAAGAACCATAGATCAAAAGACAAATCTTAACCGGTTTTGTGCCAATACAAATCGTCATGGCGTTAGCAAGAGCAGGAGAAATGACTGATGGTAGATTAGCTTGCAGCAACCTTTCTCAACCTTAATACTCCCAAGGAACCTTTGAAATAATTTATAGGTCTAGGAGAACCCCTGCTAAAACTAATTTATTGGTGGTCAGTGGCAAAAATGTCTCTTACATTTGTTGTGGGAAGAATGCCCCTTACAATTGTGGTTTGTGTGAAGAAATCCCCCATTGCAGTAGTGGTCAGAATGCCACCTGTACAGACAGTTAAAAAAGGTAATTGATGTAATGCTGCTGAATCTTTCAAGTGGCATTGGCCTGTGACCTATACAGGCCCCAATAAAGGGGAGCTCAGTCAGCTCAAGTAATCTCTAGCAACCTCTGGAGGAGCCTTAGGCTTCCACTGAACCCCGGTTGAGAATGGCTGGCTTGGAGTGCCAAAATCTAGGAGGCCACACATTCCCAGTCCCAAAACAATAACCTGAGGTCATACCTTCCGCATATGAACATCCATGGCAGGGCTTTGCCTCTCTTTTGTCGTCTGTCGGTGAGATATCCTCTGGTGGCCAACGTAGCTCTCCGCTCTCCACGTCTCCTGACTCCGTGGGCTCCACCACGATCGACGGTAACCTCTTGGTCAGCTTAGGGTGTTTATCATGTGAGTCTGGAAAGATCTGTAGAGAGAAAATGACTTAATAAGGATGTAGAAGTTATTGATAAATCACACAAAACCATCAGAAGCAGACAAGATCATGTCACCATTATTGTAAAGTCTACAAAACCCACGTGGACAATCGTAAAATATCTACTCATAGTCATGTTTTCAGGGGAGTACAGATAATTAAGCATGTATTTATCAAAAATGTGCAGAGCTATTTGTCCTTTGAAGTTGCATGTATATCTGTTCTGTGCAAATTGAGGCAACATCGAATGTTATTAGGCAATTTTCTCTCAAGAGTGAATGTTATTCATTGATATAGACTAGCATGAATCAGAAAAATACCCAATTATGGTCACTAGATTGAGCTGATGAGGAAATAGACTCTTATTATGATTGACAGAACAAATGTACATGCACGATGAATAGCTCTCCAATTTTTTTTTCCATAAATACACACTTTAAAGTGCATGTTTGGGCAAAATTACAAAAAACATCTGCAGTACAGCTCAGCAATACACGCACAATTCCCATGTTTTATCCCTTTAAAAAGACTAAGTACAGAAAAATACCAGTTGATCCTGGCAGAAATCCAGTTAGCTCCCATATTCATGTCCGAGTTGACAACCTCGTCTCTGTTGCACTAAAATCCCAGCAGTGTGTTCTTGGCCCTCCCCAGTACTTCCCTGCTGGGCCCTGTAACATCTCACTCTCTCCTCTTCTCCATGGGTGAGGGTGGTGTCCTGCAGCCCAGCAGGGGAGAACTCTGGTAGGATTGACTACACTGCTTGGGATCCTAGTGCAGCGGCAGAAGTGTCAGCTCACACAAGAAGCTTGATCCCAGAAGCGGCTGCCTCATACGGGAAGGGGGGCTAGGGGTATCACGTGGCACGCAGGCACACTCCAGATCGGTGGTGGGCAATTAATGGACTATGGCCTCCCTTTTACCGGGCTGTAGATGTCTGTCTGCTCTGACAGCTACTGTTGTCCCACCATGCTCCAACTCACTCTAAGACTCCATGCACACGGGGTGTATTGATAACACTGGCAACCTTAGCTGTGTAAAGTCACGTTAAAAACGTGTTTTTCAGCTTTTTTTAGCGTTTTTGCATTAGCGTTCAGTGGCGTTTTGACACGTTTAGCTGCGTTTTTCCATGTTTTTTTTTTTTTTACAAAAAATTTTTATTTTTGGTCAAATGAAGGCCAAAAACGCCGGTTTGAAGCATTTTACCAAGTTTTACCACACTTTGCCGCTTTTTTCAGCATTAGAGCATTTTTACAGCTAAAAAACCCTCCAGAAACCCATGAGTCCTGGGTTTTTTTCCAGCTAAATAACATCCCTGCCAAAAAACGTTGATTACAGTCTATGTGTGCATGGACACCTAGGAGAACATACTGGGGGGTTTACTAGCTGTAGAAAAAAACATCAAAAGCCAAAAACAGCCGCTGTAAAAATGTCCAGTGTGCATGAGGACGAACTGTCCACAGCCAACATGAAAAAAACACCATGATGCGCAAACGACTCACGCCCAGCTGCCAGAATACAAGTAAATGGCAACGGATGTGCGGGGGGGGGGGGGGATTGGGTGTAGTTTCGCATCTACATCTTGGAGGGCAAGCCTGTCTTGGCAATCTGGCAACTTACTATGGATGCATTGTTAAATATAGATATTTGATATCCTATTGTATAGCACAATGATGAGCAAATCAGGGTTGAACCATGGTTTTGTAATAGTTAATTTGGTTCCTGCCATTATTTAATATTTTTTTTTTAGGGGGGAGAAGTCCCCACTTCATATGCATTTCATATTCATATGCAAGACAATGTGCTTGAGCTGGAGGTATCTAAATACCTCCCTGCTTGATTTCTCCTCTAGTATATTGTAGCAACAAAAAAGGGATCATTCGCCATCCCTGCCAAAAGTCTTTAATGCAGCAAATCTTTTTTATAAGCTGCCAAAGAAATTAGGAATTTTGGTATGAAGGTGAGAGCTCTGGATTATATATAAAAAAAAAAATCTTTGTGCACTGCATCTTTAACCTCCTTGGCGGTATGATTCTTTCCGATTTTTTGTGCTGAAAGTGGTACCATTTTTTTGCATAAAAATATGTAGTTTTTTATTGTAGGCTGTAATTTTTAGGAATAACTCACTGAAATCTGTCCGAACAAGAGTCTAATAAACATCCCGGGTAGGATAAAATTTGAAACACGAAATCATAAATTATAATTTAATAAATAATCATAAAAAATAATAATATAATAAATTTAATTCAATAATATAATCAAACCAAAAACACTGAAATTTGAAATACAGAGGCAAATTTGCACATCGCTGAGCAAAGTCGCAAAATCGTTTTCAGTGTCTGATGACGAATTTCCCCCACGAATCATTATCACTCAATTCTGCAAGTGGTTCTGATTTACTATCGCTGTTCTAAAACCGCTTTTGACGTAAAGGGACGCTTTTTGGACGCCATGGACCTTTCTAAGTTTCCAGGCAGAAAGAACATTCAAAATGCAGGCAGGGCACAGGACAAAGCAGTAGGGACAAAATATATGTGAAATGCATTGAAACAGCAATGACAGCAAAAATGACATTTTTTAAAAATTTCAAATTTCCCGCCGCCCGTACGTCCCGACGTCACATGGACCGGAACACGGAAGCCGGATGCCGGCATCAGCCGGAGGAGATGGCCGGGGACGCTGCAGGGGACACATCGCGGGAGCGAAGGACAAGGTAAGTGCTGCAGGGACCCCCTGAGAGTCCTTTTTTCGGCAATCCACATGAAAAAACTTCATACTGTAAAACCGCCAGGTTTATAGGTAGTAAATCGAAAGAACTACTCACAAACATAAGTCTGTAGAGGTACAACAAACAATTCCACTGCTGGCTGTGTGGTGGCGTCAGCACAAACTTCATCGCGACGCATTTCGTCGTATCAGACATTCTCAGTTCTCATTTTTTGCATTTTTAGGTGTTACACTTACTTTTGGCCACAGCAAAAGTAAACCTCCCTAGCGGTAAGCCTGAGTGTAGCTCGGGGTTACCGCTCTTGGTATAGAAATTTTACCCTGAGCTACACTCGGGATTACCGCTAGGGAGGTTAACTTTTGCTGTGGCCAAAAGTAAGTGTAACACCTAAAAATGCAAAAAATGAGAATTGAGAATGTCTGATAGGACGAAATGCATCGAGACGAAGTTTGTGCTGACGCCACCACACAGCCAGCGGTGGAATTGTTTGTTGTACCTCTACAGACTTATGTTTGTGAGTAGTTCTTTCGATTTACTACCTATAAACCTGGCGGTTTTACAGTATGAAGTTTTTTCATGTGGATTGCCGAAAAAAGGACTGAAGTATAGAGTGCTCATTCACTACTTTGTATTTTAGTTTATATTTATGCTGGAGGGAAAAAGAGAACTGTGTGATATTACTTGAACTTGGAGGTAATTATTTTAACAGTTGGGAGTCCCAGAGTAGAAACTGCATTACGATAAGGTAGATTGTATAAAATTCAAAATGTATCTATAGTATTCTAAATGGAGATAGACTGCAGGAACCAAGATGGCAAAGTTGAGCTGCAAGATAATAAGGTCTCCATAGTTCGGGAAGTTCAAGTCACCTCCCAAGCCATGGGAGTCCATATAAATTTCCTATGCTTGGAAGCTCAGCAGGCTAGTTTTAGTTATTCTCACAGGGAAGGCTCAGAATAAAAAAGCATCTTGGGAAGAATCACCATCTTTACTGCAGTCAACCTTCTGAACCAAGATATTTAGTACCTGGACCACTGTGCTAACATCTTATGAAATTAGGTGGTTATTTTGGATAGAGGGTATCACAGTTAGCTGTCAAGGTTATCCATAGGTAATCTAGAGTTTGTTGATGCCAGC
This sequence comes from Staurois parvus, assembly GCF_062004578.1. Lineage (NCBI taxonomy): Eukaryota > Metazoa > Chordata > Amphibia > Anura > Ranidae > Staurois > Staurois parvus. The sequence continues at coordinate 662,653 of NW_028319125.1, read as the reverse complement.
TAAAAAAAAAAAAAAAAGTTGTATGGTAAGAGGGCTTAGGTAGGGCCAAGAATGTTGATGATCATGGACATGAGAAAAGATTAGAGGAACAGAATTTATTCTCTCTTGAGAAGAGGAGATTAAGGGGGATATGATCTCCATGTATAATACATAAGGGGGGATATGATCTCCATGTATAATACATAAGGGGGATATGATCTCCATGTATAATACATAAGGGGGGATATGATCTCCATGTATAATACATAAGGGGGGATATGATCTTCATGTATAATACATAAGGGGGGGTGTGATCACCATGTATAATACATAGGGGGGGATATGATCTCCATGTATAATACATAAGGGGGGATATGATGATCTCCATGTATAATACATAAGGGGGATATGATCTCCATGTATAATACATAAGGGGGGATATGATCTCCATGTATAATACATAAGGGGGGATATGATCTCCATGTAAAATACATAAGGGGGCGATATGAGCAACATGTATAATACATAAGGGGGGATATGATCACCATGTATAATACATGGGGGGGATATGATCACCATGTATAATACATAAGGGGGGATATGATCTCCATGTATAATACATAAGGGGGGGATATGATCTCCATGTATAATACATAAGGGGGGATATGATCTCCATGTATAATACATACGGGGGGATATGATCTCCATGTATAATACATAAGGGGGGATATGATCTCCATGTATAATACATAAGGGGGGGGATATGATCTCCATGTATAATACATAAGGGGGGATATGATCTCCATGTATAATACATAAGGGGGGATATGATCTCCATGTATAATACATAAGGGGGGATATGATCTCCATGTATAATACATAAGGGGGGGATGTGATCTCCATGTATAAATACATCAGTGGTTCATATAGTGAACTCGGTGTAGAGCTATTCACCCTGAGGTCATCACAGAGGACAAGGGGGCACTTTTTACGTCTGGAGGAAAAGAAATTGAATCTCCAAACATGGAAAGGTTTCTTCACAGTGAGAGCTGTGAAAATGTGGAATAGACTCTCTCAAGATTTGATTGTGGCCAGCTCAGTGGATTGCTTTAAAAAAAGTCATGGATTATTTCTTTTATACACAGAATATAACTGGATACTAACATTTACAGGTAAAGTTGATCCAGGGAATATCCGATTGCCTCTCGGGGGATCAGGAAGGACAGCCTGCGGAAGTGGACAATTAATTAAAGAAAACTTCTTTTCCCCGTTCCCTAGTTATAATTGAACATTTAAAGTGTAACTATGGCCAAAATAAAAAAAATGACATATACAATGAAGTCTGTCAGTAGCATTAATGCATTTTTCTCCCCCCGAATCAAAGTTTATTACCTGGTGATCTGACCAGTAGTCTGTTGTTTTTCAGATTCCTTTACCAAACCAAGCTGTCCAGCAAAAGTGGCAGTTGAAGGGTTGAGACAAACCATTTACCAGTGACAATGGTGCTGAAAATGGTCAGCTTGTATTAATTTATGTAAAACCTTTATCCCAAAAGCAAGAAAACTGTTACTGTGGGCAGGGCGAGCAAACCCAGAGGGAAGAGCAGGCGAAGATCGAAGCACCAGCAGTGACAGCACGCTGCTGGAGGGCTTTGTCTGAAAGGCAAGTCTGCCGTAATGTGCGTGTATGCAGTGAATACTGCCACATTATGACAATGCAGGGGGCTCAGATTTTTTTTTTTTTAAAGAGTTTACTACCGCTTTGTCAGCCATGTATAAATCTACATCGTCTAGTAAAATTAGTTGGGAGATTGCCCAAGCAAGGCAATTTGCAAGGATCTGGTAAATATTTTATGATCCTCGTTCAATACTAAAAGTGGTCTGAGATAATCTGGGAGCATGGGGTCTTCTCAGTTTGGGGACCTTCGTGATATTTATTTATTTCAGGTACTTATATATCGCCATCAATTTACACAGCGCTTTACATATATATTGTACATTCACATCAGTCACTAACCCTCAAGGAATGTATAATCTAAGGTCCCCAACTCACATTTATACGTGCACATACTATGGCCAATTTAACTAATTAAACTACCAGCATGTCTTTGGAGTGTGGGAGGAAACCCACGCAGGCACAGGGAGAACATGCAAACTCTGTGCTGGTAGTGCCATGGCTGTGATATAAGTTTGCAGGATTTCCTCTGAGCAAGCTGTAGTAACAATTTCATTGTCGAGGTCTTTCAGGTCCAGGGTTAGAGAAGGAGCTAATGTTTTTGTAATATAAAGCTGTGAATAATTTAAAGCAGGACTTAGCTGTATCTGAGCACCACAAAGTGAAAACATTGTTTAATTCATTTTTAATATTTAAAGCAAACTTACCTATCCATCCATGCCTCCATGCTTTATTTATTAGAAATCATTTGAAAAAATACCCCACAGCATTTCCAACAGCAGCCATCTTGAGAAAGGGCAGAGGATTCATGTAGCATTTGCCTTCCGCAATCAATCTGCCCTTACCTCAGACATGCAGGCACAATGGCGTGCTAAGCTGAGAAAGCCCTTCCTCTAAATGAAAGAAAAAAATGGCAATGAAGACTCCTGGGATGTTTGATATCATTTTGGTCTAGACCAGAAACCAGGAAGCAATTGAAGAAACGTAAAAAAAAAAAAGTTAAACAAGTAAATAGAATATACCTTCCTATTTACTAATGTTGGCAGCATAAGGATTAAATATTTTATGTTGATTGAGAAAGTTTAGTTTCAATTTATGATATTATATGACCATGGTAATATCTTTGGTTGTGATTTCCACATATAGGTTCTCCAGTTGGGTCGTTCCAGGCTTTGGAAAAGGCAGTTTGTAGATTTTTGAAGGTCTATAAGGGCTTGAGGGATGTATAGCTGTTTACAGAAATTGAAATTTGTAAACTTAGCAGTAGGTTACCCTTGAGAATTGTCCATCTGGTACAGCCTTTCTCAACCTTTTCAACACAGAGGAACCCTTGAAATATCTTTCTGGTCTCAGGGAACCCCTGCTAAAAATGACTAGATCTACAACTCATGATACATTACTGTGATGGTCAGTGTAAAGAATCCTCCTTACACTTGGGGTCATTAGGAAGAAATACCCACTAACAGACAGCCAAAAAGACCAATGGTGTCAGTGGGAACTTATCTGAGAAGCAAAACTGCTCATTGGGCAAGGAAACCCTGGCAACCTCTGGAAGAACCCACTTACTACTCGGGCCATTTGGAGTGACAGCACCTTCTAGGACCATATAGGGGGACCTCCTGAGGAGAAGGAATACTCACCTAGGATTCGACAGAGGGAAGACCACCCATCACCTGGCAGCAGGATTGTTATACATAAGGCGCATACATTATGCGCGTCCGGTGAGTGCGCACTTCTTTACCACCCCAACACGGATATCAAAGTCACTTCTACCAACTATATTTACTTGTGTGTTACAGGACTACCCCATATCCTTGGGTTTCTTGATCCATCAGGGACTTTTTTCATTTGTTTGGTTTATAAGCGCTGCACCTTCCATATATATTGTCTATTCCATAGGTCATTGGTATCTATTTTGTGCATAGCAGCTTGTTGATTTTTACTAAGGCGCTCTTTACTACTTCTTATACAATAGGTTGTAGTCACTACATGAGGAAGATCAAATAATCGCAACCACTAGTTGCGCTGGTAATCATCAAAAAACTCAAACCAAAAATATTAAATTATAATAAAAAATTAAATATGAAATAATAAATATAATTTTTTTGTTCTTTTATGAATACCAGTGCAACTAGTGGCCTCCTGACGAAGCTCTTGGAGCAAAACGTTTAGAGATAGCTACGTATAGCCTTCCAGTCTCTATTTTTGACTTTCACATCACAAATTTAATATATAGTGGTGATGTAGCTTCTTATATTTATGTTCAGTTGAAGGCTATATGTGTCTGGTACAAATGTGCTTTTAATGACTATTGTATTTTGCATTTTTTATCTTTTGTGTGAAATAAAAATGTATGTTCTATATAAATTGTGTGTATATCTCTGAGGTGAGAAGCATTGAGAAAGTCCCATCTTTTTCTCCTTTATGGTTTTACAATACATGAGGAAGAGTGACGGGCTGCCATATGGAATGTGTATACCTTAGAACACCTTTTCTTAGCCTTTTTAGTCTTGATGAAGTAATTTTCAGGTCATGGTTTACAGCTAATTAAACCAATGAACCTGAGCTCAGTGGGAAAAATGTCCCATACATTGGTGGTCAAACTGTCACCCTCAGGGCCGGATCTAGCCTGTCTGATGTGGGAGTGCAGTAAAAAATGTCAGATTGGCAGAGGATGGGAGGTCAGCAGGGCGGAGGATAGGGGTCACTGCTGACAGGACAGAGGACAGGGGCACAGCTCCTTCTCCCATCCCTGCACTGCACACAGCCTAGGCACAGACAGCTGAGTTCCTCCTCCACACCCAACACATAACTGAGATCACTATAGTGTCAGGCTAGGGCAGTATAATGTCAAACTAAGGTGGTAAAGTATCAGATTAGGGCGGTATTGTGTCAATTTACAGCAGCATAGTGGCAGGTAAGGGCAGCAAAGTGGCAGGTAAGGGCAGTATAGTGGTAGGTTATAGTTGGCTTTGGGAAAGGCACAACTAAATTCTGGGGGAGCATAGCCCACCTCTGCACCCCCCTAGAACCGGTCATGACCACCCGACAGATAGCTAAAGAGATCATTTGTGTCATGCCACCTGCCCTGGCACAATGCAGACACCATCAAATGGGAGGTCAATGAGCTACAACTCAAGGAACCCCTAGAAACCTCTGAAGAAACCCTTATTGAGAATGGCCACCTTAGAGGGAGGACATACCTGGCACTAAGAATCAACCTATTGTAAGTGCTGCAAATGTGTTTTTATGGTTTTCGGTAAGAAAAATAAACTTTATTTTAAGTAAAGGTAGCTTCTCAAAGTGCTTTAAAAAGACAAGAGAAACAGAACACACAAGAAATACACATGATAAAACCAAGGGAAAAAAAGGGACAAGTTACAAAAGGGACAATGAGTTTGGAGAAGCTGGCTCTCTTATGTTCTCTGAAAGTGAATTCCAGAGTTTTAAAGCATAGCAGGAGAAGCCTCTGTCTCCCATCGAGTATATGTGAGTAGAAGAGCAGGATTTTAGGAGTGGAGGTTACAAGGGGGGCGGGGGAGTAGGTTGATAAGAGTTGGAAACACATAATGGGGTGCCAAGCCATGAAGAGCATTATAGGTGAGCAAAAGGATCTTGAAGTCTATGTGAAACCTGAACGGTAGTCGGTGCAAGGATGCTAGGATAAGGGGTAATATCTTTTGTATCAGACTTAGTGAGGATTCTGGCAGAATTTGAACATAATTTTGATCAAGTTGAGGATTGCTGGATTGATGCAACTGACGAGGACAAGTGGTCCAAGTTGGGTTGGAGTACGCTGTTAAGACCTCTAGCTCAGATGATGATTTTCATCAATGATGATTTAGTTTGCTTACATTTGGGGCATATACATTATAAACACAATAGGGGAACTCAATATTGTGCACCCTAATATTAGGAATCTAGGTCCTCTCATCAACTTTGTTACAGCAATTGTAAGTGTATTTCTAAAAAGAATAGCAATTCCCTTAGTTTTAGTATCTGCTGTGGTAAGGTATACCTTGGAGTAAAATTTATCAAAGGATGTTGAGAGCAGGGGCGGACTGACCATTTGGAAACTATGGCACTGCCCGAGGGCCCGGGGTCAGTAGGGGGCCCCATGAGATGCCCCTGGTACCTTTATCATAGGCCTTTTTGAGTTTGGGCAAGGACACAGGGGCCCCATGATCCCCTATTGCCCGGGGGCCCCATGAGTTGTCAGTCCGCCCCTGGTTGAGAGTATATGAGCTTGTGATGTGCGTCTTGATTATACCAGCTTTTTCCTTCCTTCAGCATGGCCTTCCTTGGATTCCATTGAGAATTTAAGCCTTGAACATTTTGTGAGATTATTCTCAAGTCCATAATTATGAAGAACATCTTAGATAGGATGAGTCTGAGGTAAAAGTGTGTTGTGTTGCACAATGGGCAGGAATGAGCTAACAATAAAACTAGTAGGACCAGTCGTATGTCGTAACCTAATAAACACAAACATTGTTTTTTTTACCAAACTTCAACAGTCCGAGGGTTGAAACGAACACCCCCGAGCTGCATGACTCAGGGAAATGAGGTTTGGGTGTGAATGGGCGAGCATCCACACGTTACCCAACCACTGAATGTCTTCTGTTTGAGAGGATTAGGAGAACATATCATACTGGGCTTTCATAAGGCTAGGTTCACAGTTGCTCTGAAAAGTGATTTGCGGTGGATTTTTTTTTTAAATGCTTTTTAGTTAGGTGTCCAAGATGTGAAGATGTGTCCTCCTGAATGCCTGTTTTTTGTTTTGTTTTTTCTGCCAAATGGCAATTTTCCATAGGACCATGAGGAAAGGGTTTGCTTTCAGTTGTGGCCCTATGGACTCGAATGGGTGAGTTTGACAAAGCATCAAACAGCCTCTTCCAGCTCCAGTATAGTAGGATTTAGGTGAGCGTTAAAACCACAGCTCATCCGCTGTGTTTACTGCCCCCTAGCTGCCCATCTGTGAAAGGCCTAAAGCACAAGTGTCAAACTCAAGGCCCGCAGGCCGAATATGGCCCGCCAGACCATTGCATGTAGCCTTTGCACCTCTCCTGCAGCACCCCCTCATTTCTGCCCCCCACCTTTCTCAGAAGTCGGCAAGAGGGAGGAGGACAGAACTCCTCCGCCGGATCTTTAGCTTTTCTGTGCAGCTGCAGCACCCCCTCATCTCCACATCCCCTGGTCTCACCATTCAGCAGACTTCGGCAGCTGGCTCCAGCCCTCCCCTTGTCCTCCTCCAGACCCTGCACTTTCTGCTTCCCAGCTCCACCCCCAGCTTCTTCCTGGCAGCAGCACAAGGTAAGGGGGTGCACTGTGATGTAAGGGAGGGTGAGGGACTATTGACTTCTGATGGTGGGAGGGGCTCTTGACATCTGATGTAAGGGGGGTGGGGTGCTCTGGACATCTAGTCTTAGAGATACAACTGGCCCTTTGAGGGCAACCATAATGCTGATGTGGCCCACAATGAAATTGCGTTTGACACCCCTGCCCTAAAGAAATCAGTAATCCTTGTAGCTTTTGTCTGGTAAGGGGGTGAGTTTCCCATAATTGCTGTTTTTTGATAAAATACTGTTTGTCGTTCATAGGGCAGCCCATTGAAATGAATAGGCTGTCCTATGAATGTAACATAAAAATGCACAATACGCAAACATTAGCGTTTAGGAAGCACTAGGTGTGAAACTAGCGTTGAACCCTTAACCCCCCACACTAGCGCTCCACAACCACATGCATTGCACGCGGTTGCAGGCAGAGCGCAGAGTTGCCTCATTCCCTTTGTAGCGCATGGGGATATAATTCCTGCTGCAGCTACAGGCATATTTGCACCCCAGTCACTGCCTTTGCAGCTAAAGTGCAGTTGGGGGGTGGTAAAAACGTGGCTCCACCTTTGGATTTTACTGCCCCCCCCAACAGTTAGCATGAATGAGCCCTAACATTGCCTGCTTTAGGGATTGATTTATTTTCCTTGTACCCTGGCACTGCCCTTTGACAGGTTCTGTTCAACAAGACTTGACAATGGAACAAGTGACCTACCTGAACGGCGTGTCCTTCAGCCCCAGCCGGAGCGCTAAGCAGGAACTCCTCCATCGGGGCTGGCTCACATGTATTGATCACTTCTGTCATTCTGCAGAGATGGAGAAAAATGAGCAAGTTATTTTTCCAAGAAGACAAACGCTCCACCCTGTAAACTGTGATGGTAATGGCCGCAACCTGCTGGAGATGCCTCCTCTTAGACCAAGATGACTTCCTCTGCTCCTGGGCTCTCATCACACAGAAAAAAAATAACATCATTCTTACATTTGAAGAGATGGACACTGCTCAACCGACCCCAAGAGTCCAATGTTAAGGAATGGCCAGGCCATGGGGTCGGTTGAGCAGCGTCCATCCCTTCACTTGTGTTGGCTGACACTGGAATCGCTCATATTCATGCTCCCCTCTTCTCACTTGCCGGTGGGGTGATCCTTTTCCTTCCATCCACAGCTTGGAGCGGCTCCATAAGGTATACTTTTCACTATGATCATTCTTACTTTGCAAAGATTTCATACTAAACCTGGAAACTTTTTAGACCAAGAAGCAGGTTACAGGGTACTTGTCACGCTCAATGGCAACAGATGACCGGTGGTTCTGTAGTCCAAACATTCCTGGATGATTCCACCAGGGAGCTGTCATCTGTCATCGGCCAATCATAAGCGGCCGAGGCAAACCCACAGCCACACATAGACAAGGGGTGTGTATACATGCAGTGGCAGAGCAGGGAAAACCTCGGCTGCTTATGATTGTCCAAGGACAACGACAGCTTCCTGGCAGGAATGCTCAGATGGGTTTGGAATAGGATCTGGAGACGCTTGAGCTCATCCCTAATATGGACCTTTGCTCTCAGTGTGGAAGTAGTGGTCTCTCTGGAGAGGTCCATCAAACCCTCTCATACACTCTCCAATCAGCAATGCTCATGCTCACTTCGGATTGGAGAGCTTCTGGCTCCGAGTCAGCAGGGGGTATGTTAGATCTCTGCAGAGAGACCACTGCTAAAGAAGTAGGCCAAAAAATAGATTGGATGAATAAATAGCTATACAGACCAGACCTATAGATGGATGTAGAGTAGTGGTCTCCAAACTGTGGCCTTGAGGCCAAATGTGGCCCTTTGTTTTTTTTTATCCAGCCCTTGAGGCATTGATCCTCCCAATGCAAGCAACAGTGTGGCATAGTTTCTCCCACTGACATTGACAATGGGGCACTATTCCTCCTATTGACAACAATGATTGGGCACTATTCCCCCATTGATACCAATGATGGGGCACTATTCTCCCCACTGATACCAATAATGGAGCACTCTTCCTCCCATTGACACCAATGATGGGGCACTATTCTCCCCACTGATACCAATAATGGAGCACTATTCCTCCTATTGACAACAATGATGGGGCACTATTCCCCCACTGATACCAATAATGGAGCACTCTTCCTCCTATTGATACCAATGATGGGGCACTATTCCTCCCATTGACACCAATGATGGGGCACTATTCTTCCCATTGACACCAATGATGGGACACTATTCCTCCTATTGATACCAATGATGGGACACTATTCCTTTCATTGATACTAACGATGGGGCACTATTCCTCCCATTGATACTAATGATGGGGCACTATTCCTCCCATTGATACTAATGATGGGGCACTATTTATCCTGTTGATAGCAATCATGGGGCACTATTTCTCCCATTGATACAAATGATGGGGCACTATTCCTCCTATTGAAACCAGTGATGGTGCACTATTTCCCCATTGATACCAACGATGGGGCAATATTCCTTTCATTAATACTAAGGATGGGGCACTATTCCTCCCATTGATATTAACAATGGGGCATTACTTCTCCCATGGATACCAATGATGGGGCACTATGTCTCCCATTGATACCAATGATGGGGCACTATTCCTACCATTGCTACTAATGATGGGGCACTATTCTTCCCACTGATACCAATG